>NC_057795.1:35647053-35775868 GCF_018294505.1 Triticum aestivum
TTTGTTTTCTTTGTTGCCTTATTTATTTTATTTTGTTTCTACTTACAACAAAATACTTATTGTTGCTATTTTTATTTTGTTTTTTGCATTATTTATTTTCTTTTGCTTTTTGCTTTATTTTAAATTCTTTTTTCTTTTAGGTCACCAAAATTATAAACCTTCTGTTAGTGCCATTAGTTTTCAAATTTGAATAGTTAAAATTTGAATTCTTTGAAATTTGTGTGAATCACAAGTTTGTGATTAACTTTACTAAAAAAATGAACATAGATGCGCCTATAGAGTGTTCTTGGTTAGAACATAGATGACAAGGAGCGAAACGGGATTAATGGTATCACAAGGGCCGAACCATAAGACATTAAAGCATTTCAAATGAACTCTGAAAAAGTTGAAAGTTGGCATGGTATCATAAATTCACCCACATAGCATGTGCATGTACAAAATAGACAATGGTATCATACTCGTCTGTTATAAAGTTGGCATGGTATCATCATAATAGTTGCGGGAGAAAGTCTTCACTTTTTCTTCGCTTGTGTCATTTGCTTATTGCACCGTAACGATGGATAATCTTCATCGTTTATCAGGATGCTGGGGTCAGGACCTTCATACTGCTTTGGAGGCATGCCGTCTTTTTCGTCCAAACGTTGCAGGTCCTCCCGTGCCTCAGCTGTATCTTTTGTCTTCCCATACACACCCAAGAAGCCTAGCAGGTTCATGCAAAGGTTCTTCGTCACGTGCATCACGTCGATCGAAGAGCGGACCTCTAGGTCTTTCCTATAGGGTAGGTCCCAAAATATAGATTTCTTCTTCCACATGGGTGCGTGTCCCCCAGTGTCACTCGGAACAGCTAGTCCGCCGAGACCCTTTCCAAAGATTACGTGTAAATCATTGACCATAGCAAGTACGTGATCACCGGTACACATGGCGGGCTTCTTCCGGTGATCTGCCTCACCTTTGAAATGCTTGCCTTTCTTTCGACATTGATGGTTGGTCGGAAGAAATTGACGATGGCCTAGGTACACATTCTTCCAGCAGCTTCCCAGGTATATACTATCGGTGTCAAGTAAACAGTGCGTGCATGCGTGGTATCCCTTGTTTGTCTGTCCTGAAAGGTTACTGAGAGCGGGCCAATCGTTGATGGTCACAAACAACAATGCCTTTAGGTCAAATTCCTCCTGTTTGTGCTCATCCACGTACGTACACTGTTTCCATTCCACAACTGTAAAAGTTCTTCAACTAATGGCCTTAGGTACACATCAATGTCGTTGCCGGGTTGCTTAGGGCCTTGGATGAGAACTGGCATCATAATGAACTTCCGCTTCATGCACATCCAAGGAGGAAGGTTATACATACATAGAGTCACGGGCCAGGTGCTGTGATTGCTGATCTGCTCCCCGAAAGGATTATGCCATCCGCGCTTAAAGCAAACCATACGTTCCTCGGGTCACTTGCAAACTCATCCCAGTACTTTCTCTCGATTTTTCTCCACTGTGACCCGTCAGTGGGTGCTCTCAACTTCCTGTCTTTCTTACGGTCCTCACTGTGCCATCGCATCAACTTGGCATGCTCTCTGTTTCTAAACAGACGTTTCAACTGTGGTATTATAGGAGAATACCACATAACCTTCGCAGGAACCCTCTTCCTGGGGGGCTCGCCGTCAACATCACCAGGGTCATCTCGTCTGATCTTATACCGTAATGCACCGCATCCCGGGTGTTGGGGATATTGCCACTAGACGTAAACCGGCCTACTTGGGCCGGGTTAACTTCATAGTGGTATAAGCAGGTGAAGGCCCAAGGCCTATAGTCGGTTTAGAATCTGTAGCCATAAACCGACCTGATGTGTAACTTGCATTGTAAGTTAGGAATAGAGAGATACCGACCGGGATACGAGTATGAACCGGTTGGGACTCTATGGACCGACGGGCGTCACCCGTGTATATAAGGGGACGACCCGGCGGCGGTTCGGGGACAACGACAACAACTCGAGTCTAGGCGTAGCTTATTTGCTCCCTAGCCATCGAGACCACATCAATTCCATCACAACTAGACGTAGGCTTTTACCTTCATCGAAGGGGCCGAACTAGTATAAACCCCTCGTGTCTTTGTGTCCGCTTTAACCCCTTCAAGTAAACTCGTAGCGATGGCTCCACGACTAAGTCCTTTCGCTAGGACATCTGCCATGACAAATCCACGACAGTTGGCGCCCATCGTGGGGCTATCGCACGATGGTTTGACGATCTTGGAGGGCAAGCTCAAGGGACTCGAAGGCTATGTTGTGGGCCGGATGACCAAGAGTCGTCGGGGCAGGATCTACATCGACGACGCAGGATGGGGTCCCGAGGCCGATTCGATCGAGTACGGGTACCGGGTCCCCTTTGGTGGCATACACGTTTTCATTGGCAAAATCGGTGAGCCTGGGCCTGAGCCGGACATCTGCACCGACCTAATCGAGATGGCTCAGCGTGCGAGATCTACCTGGGCTAAACTGGCCGTGAAGCGTGTCTTCATTGGAGTCGTCCATGAAGGAGAGCATGAGGACGAATCAGAACACGGTAGCGAGACCGTCGTCTATTCCGATGACGAGTCCTCGACCGGAGAGACCGAATCGCTGTACCAGTTGCAAGACGACCAGATTAGGGGCAGTTCCGATGGCGACAGTATTCCGGACCCCCCGGGCCAGGTCAACCGGGTTGGAATATTCATGGCTGGCACACAGGCGGCGAATCACTCTTCGACCGCCGCATCAATGCTCTCCGGATCAGCAGCAGCAGGGTCAGGAGGCCTTGTGCGCCCGCCGGTTCAAGTTCTATCCGATCTGTTTGATGCACTAGCCGCGCTTATGGCAGAGGACAATCCGGCGGATCAGGAGGCCCATAATGCAGAAATTGCGAAGGTGAGAGAGCAGATCGTGCAAGCCAAAGCGGATCTGGCAGCAGAAAAAGACAGGATGGCTGCAGAGCGGGCCGCTTTGGACGCCCAGGCCTATAAACTCATGCTTGACCAGAACGCATCACAGGAGGTTTTGAAGCGGAAGCACAGATCACGCCTACCGTTAGGGTTTGACCCCCAAAATCTCTTTCACACTCCAGGAGCTGGACCCAGTAATCCGCCGCAGTATCCGGAGACAAACCGGATTGAGGCACCAGGACCAGGGGCGACGGTCCAACCTCGCCCGATGGAACCTCCTCACCAAAACATTGTGGTTCCTCCGCCGGTCCAGACGCCCCCGGGTCATTATTCGAATCCTATGGACAACCTTGTTGCGGCCGCTGCACGGTTAGAGGCCATCCCAGTCGAAGGGGATTCTCCGCAAGCGATAGAGACGCGCCGGGTTAAGGAGCTTCTCCAGACTGCGCTGATTCAGCAGGAAGCATATTCGTACAGCCGTGATCGGATCCACTCTACATCCCGTCCAAGCCGGAGTTATAGCAGGCGCTTGAATGAACCTGCCGTATCAAGCAATGCGCGAGGCCGTGAAGCAGCCTGTGGCGATAGCCCGGCAGGCGGTGCCCGCGATGCGCAGGATGTGGTGGACCGGGCCCGAGCACAAAGGGAGGCCGAGTTAGCAGCCCAGGATAATGCGGGTCAACTTACGCCGTTTCGTTCTACCACCTTCGCCGGACTAGGAGTCACATCCGCTTTGGGAGTGCCTTTCTTGATCCCTGCTTTACGTAATGTGCGCCTGCCCAAAGATTTCAAGGGTCCACGCAAGGTGCCGAATTACACTGCTGATTTATCCCCTGAAGCATGGGTAGAGAGTTATGAGATGGCCATGGAAATGCTGGACGTGGATGAGGCCGCATGTGCAAAATACTTCACCATGATGCTTGAGGGCACGGCTCGTACTTGGTTAAAGAGCCTGCCACCCAATTCTATCAGCTCATGGGCCCAGTTGAGGGCCCGGTTTATACAAAATTTTAAGGATACATGTAAGTAGCCCAAGTCCATAGTAGAGCTGGTGGCTTGTGTCCAGGAGGAAGGAGAATCAAGGACCCGTTGGGTGCACCACATTTCGGAAATTTTGCACTCGTCTAACAGGATTAATGCTGACTCTGCGATCTTAACTCTGGAAGGCAACTGCCGGTTTGAGACTCTAAAATTGAAGTTGGGACGCATGAAGCGGTTCTGTAATGACATGGGAACCCTCATGGCCGCTTTAGTGAAGTATGCCCATTCGGACAGTACCAAGGATCCCGAGCCTGATGATGATGAAGCAAGGAAGGGAAAGAAGAATAGCAACTCCAAACAGCAGCAGTACAAGCTAGCGGGTCATGGAAACGGAGGCAAGCGCAAGGCGGATGGAAGCATGGACTTTGTGGCCAACACTAATGGACAGTACAGGGGGCAGCGGCGCAGAGGTAAAGCGGCAAATCGTAATGGGGTTCCCAATCCTAACGCAAGCCGTTTGAACTATTTGTTGAATCAGCCTTGCCCGAAGCACGGGACGAAGGAGGCGCCGGCTAACCATCTTTGGAAGGATTGTTATATCATGCAGGAGTTCAAAAACTCTAATGCATTCCGGCATGATCACGGATCAGGTGGCGGTTCAGGATCCGGTTTCCACGGGCCGGATCACGATGGAGCTTCCGGTTCAGGTCACAATCAGGGCGGTCACAATCACCAGAATAATCAGAACAGCCAGCAGCAGCAGTCGGGTTATCAGAGCCAGCCAAAACAGTTGAACAATGGGCAATATCATGTTTTCACAACTAGTTTGGATAAACGCGACCGCAAACTCCACAGGCGAGCGGTGAATTCTGTTGAACCGGCCTTACCACGTTACTTGCGCTGGTCGGAGCAGCCTATCGTGTGGAGCAGAGAGGATCACCCGCCCCGGGTTGATAATCCGGGCCAGCTGGCATTAGTGGTAGACCCTCAGGTGGGGGTTATAAATTCACCAAGGTACTCATGGATGGAGGAAGTAGTATTAACATATTGTACTATGAGACATTCCGCCGCATGGGTTTAACAGACAAAGATCTCAGACCGTCGAATACGGTGTTCCATGGTGTGGTGCCTGGAAAATCTGCATATCATGTTGGTAAGATAGCCCTGGATGTGGCCTTTGGGGACGAGCACGACTCCCGGTCGGAAAAACTAACATTTGAGGTGGTGAAGATCCGGAGCCCGTATCACGCCTTGTTTGGCCGGCCGGCTTACGCCAAGTTCATGGCGCGGCCTTGTTATATCTACTTGCAGCTCAAGATGCCGGGTTACAAGGGGACCATAACGGTTCATGGGAGCCGTAGGGTCGCTTTGGAATGTGAGGAAGGTGATGCGGCTTATGCAGAGTCAGTCTGTGCCACGGAGGAGTTGAAGTATTATAAGGACAATGTTGATCCGGCGGATATGACCCCTTTAAAGAAGCCAACTATAGAGCATGATTCAGATCTGAAGTTCAAATCGGCAGCTGAGACCAAGCTTGTTGACTTCGTGCCTGGCGATTCGTCCAAGCAGTTCACTATCAGTGCCAACCTGGATCCCAAATAGGAAAGCGCGCTCATCGAGTTCATCCGTGAGAATCGGGATATTTTTGCATGGAAGCCGTCTGACATGCCAGGTGTACCGAGGGAACTCGCTGAGCACACTCTTAATGTGGATCCTAAGTATAAATCGGTGAAACAGTTCCTCCGCCGGTTTAACGAAGAAAGACGCAAAGCCATTGGAGAGGAAGTGGCCAGGCTTTTAGCAGCTGGTTTTATTATTGAGGTGTTCCATCCATAGTGGCTTGCTAATCCGGTGCTGGTTCTTAAGAAAAACGGCACTTGGCGTATGTGTGTGGATTACACAGATCTTAACAAAGCCTGTCCGGCAGATCCTTTTGCCCTCCCCCGTATAGACGAGATCATTGATGCCACGGCAGGTTGTGAGCGTTTGAGTTTTTTGGATGCATACTCTGGATATCATCAGATCAAGATGGCGGTTAAGGACCAGGAGAAAACAGCATTTATTACTCCCTTTGGAGCGTTCTGCTATGTATCTATGCCCTTCGGGCTCAAGAGTGCCCAAGCCACCTATCAACGGTGTATGCATAATTGCCTGCATAAACAGATCGGCCGCAATGTGCACGCCTATGTGGATGATATTGTAGTGAAGTCAAGACAGAAGGAGACGCTGGTGGATGATTTGAAGGAGACCTTTGACAACTTGCGAGTTTACAAGATGATGCTTAATCCGGCCAAGTGTGTCTTTGTTGTTCCGGCAGGCAAGTTACTGGGTTTCCTGGTGTCTAATAGAGGAATCGAGGCTAACCCGGAGAAGATTACGACTATTACATCCCTAGCTAAACAAAAATGTATCAACGATGTTCAGCGTTTGGCGGGCCGAATCGCTGCACTAAGCCGGTTTATCAGCCGCCTCAGAGAGAAGGCCATTCCTTTGTACCAAATGCTGAGGAAGACAGACCATTTCATTTGGAGTCCGGCTGCTGATGAAGCATTTGAGGACCTGAAGCGGCAGTTAGCCAATCCGCCTGTTCTTGCAGCTCCAGTCGACAAGGAGCCACTATTATTATACGTAGCGGCCAATGCTCGGGCAGTTAGTGTGGTTATTATGGTGGAACGTAAAGAGGCAGGCAAGGAATATCCGGTTCAGCGGCCGGTTTATTATGTCAGCGAGGTGCTTATTGAATCCAAGCAAAGGTATCCGCATTGGCAGAAGCTGGTCTATGGTGTTTTTATGGCCAGTCGGAAGTTGAAGCAGTATTTTCAAGGGCACCCCATCACAGTGGTCAGTTCACCTCCCTTGGGTGATATTATACAGAACCGGGAGGCGACTGGCCGGATTGCCAAGTGGGCTATAGAGCTTGGGCCACACGGACTGAAGTACGTGCCTCGGACGGCAGTGAAGTCTCAAGCACTTGTTGATTTCATCAATGACTCGACGAAGTTACAAGCACCAGAGGAGAAGCCGGATCACACATATTGGACTATTCATTTTGACGGATCCAGGCAATTGGAAGGCTCGGGGGCTGGAGTCGTATTAACTTCCCCACGAGGTGATAAGTTTTGTTATGTTCTCCACTTAATGTTCCCTTGTACTAATAATGCAGCTGAGTATGAAGCCTTGCTCCATGGTCTCCGGATGGCTAAAGAGATGAATTTAAGCCTGGTTAAGTGCTTTGGTGACTCGGACCTAGTGGCTCAACAGGTGTCTGGCACTTGGGATTCTAAGGACCCGCTCATGGCTGCATATCGTCGGGAAGTGGATAATATTGCAGGTTGTTTCAAGGGTTATCAAGTGGATCATGTGGACCGTCGGAAGAATGAAGCGGCGGATGCTTTAAGCCGGTTGGGCTCTCAGCGTAAACCGGTCCCGCCTAATGTCTTTTTGGACGTGTTGCACAACCCGTCAGTCAAGCTCCCAGGTGAGGCGGATTTGGCTATTCCTGATCCGGAGGCTCAATTGGTGGCAGCCCTACATGTTATTCCGGATTGGACAGTTCCTTATCTTGCATACATGAACCGGGGGGAGTTACCAGAGGATGAGATTCTAGCTAGGCAGATAGTCCGGCGATCCAAGTCTATGACGATTGTCAATGGTGAATTACATCATTGCAGTGTATCAGGGGCGTTTCAACGTTGTGTTTCTCCTGAGGAAGGCTGTGAAATCTTAAGAGAAATCCATGAAGGGGATTGTGAACACCACGCCGGTTCAAAGTCTTTGGTGGCAAAGGCGTTTCGTCACGGGTTCTACTGGTTGACAGCGCATGCTGACGCGGAGGACTTGGTTAAACGGTGTGATGGGTGTCAGAAATTTTCAAGGCGTGCTCATGTGCCGGCTCAAGAATTGAGGATGATCCCAATAACATGGCCATTTGCAACTTGGGGGCTGGATATGGTTGGGCCTTTTAAAAGATCCAAGGATAAGAAAACTCACCTTTTGGTGGCAGTTGACAAATTTACCAAGTGGGTTGAAGCGGAGCCTGTTAGCAAGTGTGATGCAGCAACAGCGGTGCAGTTCATCAAGAAGGTGATTTTCCGGTTTGGTTTTCCACACAGTATCATTACTGACAATGGTACCAATTTATCCAAGGGTGCTATGAAGGAGTTCTGTGAACGTGAGCACATCCGACTTGATGTGTCGTCAGTGGCACACCCCCAGTCCAATGGACAGGCATAATGAGCTAATCAGGAAATCTTGCGAGGCATCAAACCCCGGCTTATGGTCCCATTGCAAAGAACACCAGGATGTTAGGTTGAAGAGCTACCATCTGTGTTATGGAGTATCAATACTACGCCAAACCGGTCCACAGGATACACGCCATTTTTCATGGTCTATGGAGCAGAGGCAGTTCTCCCTAGTGACATCCGGCACGATTCACCTCGTGTGGCATTTTATGTTGAAGCAGACAATGAGACAGCACGGCAAGACGCTTTGGACCTATTGGACGAGAAGCGTGATATAGCGGCTGCCCGTTCGGTGATTTACCAGCAAGATCTTCGTCGCTATCACAGTCGCCGGGTTAGAACCAGAACTTTTCAAGAAGGAGATTTGGTGCTTTGACTCATCCAAGATCAAACGGATATGCACAAGTTATCCCCACCTTGGGAGGGACCTTTCGTGGTCAGCAAGAATTTGCACAACGGGTCGTACTATCTGATTGATATTCGAGGGCATAAAGACTCACGTACATCAGAGGAGGAGACCAATAGGCCGTGGAATATAGCTCATCTTCGGCCTTATTATACTTGAGCCATCGGCTCTATCTATGTACATATCATGACAATGTATATATTATCTTTGATATATCAAACCAGAGCCTCAGCTAAAGCGGGGTCTCTGTCTTTCTCATCATGCGAGGTTACACGGAGTGGTTCTGTTTAAAGCGGCCTCCGGTTTACCCCTTGACATTTATTTTTTATATATCACTGGGGGCCTTGGTCGTGTCCGAACCAACGCGACACCCTTTGATAGGCGACAGCCACCAGATCATTTGGGGACATGGTCAAGTCTGAACCAGTCACGCCTCTTGCTCGGCCTAAGGCCACAAAATCACTTGGGGGCATGGTCGAACCCGAGCCATTGTCACGCCTCTTGATCTGGCATATATGCCACGAATCATTTGGGGACCTGGCTGACATGAATCATTGTCACTCCTATTGGGGGCCTTGATCCTGTCCGACCATGGTAATACAATTTGATCAGCTCAGTATAGCATATTTTTGCAACTGGTTTTTATCATTGCCTTTGCTTCCATGTTATTTTCATGGTTTGTTTTTTATTTGCTTTTGTCGGATTTCTTTTATGTCGACAAACACCTTTTTTCCGATTCAGCTGATGGATTTGATTCCCCTTTAATCCGGAGGAGTATGCCCGGTTTACCTTTTTCCTGTTAACATCATGGAGTAACAAGGGGGCTCGTATTGATTCAGTACGGTTTATACGGGAGCTATTTTCTCCCACCTTTCTTTTCTTTTGACAGTAATGGTTTATAAAACCGCTGCTTCAGGCTTGGCTAAGCCAGCTTCATACCCAAACATGGCAGGTATTTATGTATCATATATTTGTTATATTACTGATACACATATCAGGATCATAAACCGGCTGGCGGTATAACCGCCACCGAAGTTAAAATTTTTCTGATGGCAGGAAATATGAATTGGAGTTCTTCAAATGAAAGCTTCAGTACTTATGTACAAAGGCATATTCCAGTTAGAAGCATTAACTATCCTATTACAGGGCAGCACGGTACCCAAATAAGATCATTGTTCTTTTCGGAAGGTATTACAAACAGCTCTCCAAACCGGCTTCTGGTTCAAGCCTGCTCCTCATCCCACGCCGCTTCAGTTTCCTCGTCTCTACCCATTGGCTGGAAATCAATAGTGGTCCATTCGATTCCCATTAAAGCTTGGAAAACAGCCTCTTCATGGATTAGGGAGGACGGTTCAATATCAGGGGCATAAGTGTGCTTACGGATTGGAGGGATCAGATTCTCCGCTTCAACAGTTGGGGCAGGCACTCGCTTGTTTTGCTCGTTATATTGCGCTTGACAATGCGTCAAATCTGCCTCTTCAGCTAGCTGGCAAGCCAGAGGGCGCACTGCACGGTTTATTGCCCTTAAATCCTCTTCGTTGAATTCAGAGCCATCTTCTTTCAGGCTGGGATAGCCTTGAGCTGCTTCCACAGGATCAAAATCTGGCACCCATGCCTTTGCCCGGATTAAGGCATTGATGGCTCCGGTTCGGGCAGCGGATTTTTTCAGCTCCTCAATCCGGGCTGGAGGCATTGACAACTTGCTAAGAGTGTCCTGGATTAACGAGGGTGCCGGGTTGTTGTGAGAAGCTGTGGTGATGATCCGTTGGGCTCTGGTGTATAATTGTTCCACCAAGGTGTAGGCAGCTTTCAATTTCTTCCGCACATCATTTCCTAAGTGCCCAATACATGTGCCTACAACAAGATTGGAATGGTCTCAAACCGGATTTACGCTACAGCAGGTTCAAATTATCACAGAAGTTACAAGGAGCTTACCAAAGATTGCAGCAGTCATAGAGTGTATTTGCCGCTGTACGGCCGTCAGTTCATCCACCACCGGTTTAAGGGCAGCTTCAGCATTTTCCGCTCTTTTGGTTAAACCGGCCTTCTCAGTGGCCCAGTCAGCCCGCTCTTTCTTGAAGCCTTCTTTCAGCCTTTCAGCAGTGCTCAAAGCGCTAGTTAATTCTTGCTTTGCCTTATTTGTTTCAGCCTGCTGGGTTTTCAAGGCCTCCTGCAAATCGGCAACTCGGTCCTCCTTGATTTTCACCTCAACCTGCACACAGACAGCATTTAAGCTTTGCACAGGCGATCCAAGGAGTTGAAGTATCAACCACATAACAAAGTTATATGCCTGACACTTGGGGGCTAATGCACCTTCAATTTTTATATATTACTCGATTACAAAGTCCCAAGTTCAATACAAGTATTCAACTTGGCACTTGGGGGCTAATGGCTATTTGATCAAGTTATGTTCTAAGGACAGTTCTCTATTGGAGCCCCGGTTTACTTATGCTAAGTTAGACCGGTTCTCGCGGGCTATACCGATCGGCTTCAAGAAAGTTCAGGATCAAGTCCCGGTTTGACCAACGTTACAAACCGGCCCTTGGGGGCTAGAAGGATGGAGGTAATTGCAGCAAGGAAAGAAGTAAGTTACCTCAAATTTATCCCTCATCATTTTGACCAGGCCGGCTTCACAGTCACGGCTAGTGTAAAGCCGGTTTAAATAGCCGGAGTGAAGATCTTGGGCACTCAGAGCAGCATATGTCTCTAGTCAACATCCCATTTTCCTTTGTTCAAAGCGGAAAAATCCTCTTTGATGGTATGCTTGGTAAGGGTGACAGGATTCCCGGGTTCAGAGCGGCCCACACCGGTAATCACAACATCATCATCTTTGGACTCGCCAGTTTATGTTGGTGCGGCCGTTTGGTCAGCAGGAGTGTGGGATTTCTCAATCTGGATGGAGCTGGCAGGCGGATCGGTAGAGGCTGGAGTATTAACAAGCCCTTCTTCGGGAATAACGTCGTCTTGCAAAGGAGGATCATTGGGGATATCTTCAGAAGTAAACATTTCATGATTCGGCGCTTGGTCATGTTCTGGGGCCACATCTTCTTCAGCCACTTTATCCAGGCGGGCCTTCTTGCTTGGTTTCGGTTTAGCCCTGAAAGAAAAACAAAAAGTCAAGGAAAAGCATAAGCCATTATGCGGTATACTGGAAGCATATGTTCAGTTTAACTTACCCAACAACTGTTTTCAAAGGTGGTAGCTGAGTAGCTGACGATTCACCAGACGATGAATGAGAAGTGACCTGATAATCGGAGTCGGATGGATTAAGAGGTTGACGGAAGAAACCCGCTTTACGATTTAAATCAATAAAAAGGTCGGAGACCTCGGAGCAGCGTTTTCGAACCGGACTGTTTGGTAAACTGGCAGAGGTAACTACCTGGCCACTGTGCCGGGTTGTGCGGCGAGCTTCGTGTTGCTGGGTCTTCATAAGAAATTGGGAATCCAGATAAGCAAGAGGATGAGAAAATTTAACTTTTCGGTTTGCCCGGCGAAATTTTGGCAAAGGCAAGATTTATGAATCGGAAGAGAGAATGGTTACCTCAACG
Source organism: Triticum aestivum (assembly GCF_018294505.1). Classification (NCBI taxonomy): domain Eukaryota; kingdom Viridiplantae; phylum Streptophyta; class Magnoliopsida; order Poales; family Poaceae; genus Triticum; species Triticum aestivum. Next base: position 35,659,136 of record NC_057795.1, read on the forward strand.
AAACCCGCATTGCTGGCTTCAGCGTCATCCTGACAAGCATCATCATCAATAAGGCGTGTAAAAAGCAAGCCAAGTGAATCAAGTTCTACCTCAAGATCCGGATTGCCCACATCATCATCAATGGCTGGGTCTGATGAAGCGGTGGTTTTTCTCTTATGAGCTGGTTTCTTGATAACCTTGGTCTTGGGCCGGGTTGGACGTCCTGCCTTCTCCGTTTTCTCTTGAGGAAATTTCTTGCTCCAAAACGGATCATCGCCCTGGATCAGCAGTAATTAAATGTTAAACATATAAAGCAGTAACCGGTTCAACAATAGAGCAATTAAAATATTACCGCTGGCGGTTTGTTGGTGGTGCAGTAAGGAGGCAGACCGGTTTGAGCACAGAGGTGCTCCGGTTCATTCAGCATCTTTTTTACAGATTCTGTGACTTCGTCATCAGGGAGTTGGATTTTAGTGTGTCGGAGTGGGTCATCGACATTATCAGTATACTTGCACATCAAATTGGAGCGCCGGCTCAAAGGCAGTATGCTCCATGATATCCAACAACGTGCAAGATCTATTCCCGTTAAGCCGTTGGCCATAAAAGCTCGGAGCTTGGACAGTTGCGGAGCGTATTTAATTCTTTCCTTGGCGCTTAGTCTTTGTGGAAAAGGGTGCGTGTTGCTGAGCCGTTCCGGACGGAAACCAGGCAAGGGATTTTCATTGTCAGGGGAGGTATCCTTGCAATAAAACCAAGTTGCATTCCACTCCTTGGGGTGAGTATGGAGTTTGACGTGGGGATAAGTGATTTCCTTCCTCTTCTGAATGGCCATACCGCCCAATTCAGTGTTGGGGCCATCGGTGAATTAAGTGCGACGGTTAAATGAAAGAGATCTCTAAACAATTCGACTGAAGGCTCCTCTTGAAAGTATACCTCAGAAAGCACTTGAAAAAGTGGCATAGATTGGTAACAGAGTTGGGGCCAATATCATGTGGACGGAGCTGAAAATTGGCTAACACATCCCGATAAAATTTAGAGCCGGGCGGTTTGAAGCCCCGGGCCATATGATCTGCGAAGACCACGACCTCTCCTTCCTGGGGCGTGGGAGGACATTCATCTCCAGGAACCCTCCAATGGATCGTATCTTTACTATCCAAAGCGCTGATCAGGACTAGATCATCCAACTGTGATTCTGTGACGCGAGAGGGAACCCAGTTGCACTCATACACTTGTTTTTCCATGATGAGATCTACAAGAAATAGATAATCTGGTTCAAGGACATGCCGGATAAAAAGGTGTTAATCTAACTACGATAAACCGGCGGCCGTGCTTATAAACCGGTTTTCTACAATGCGGCGTCAAAATGATTCTGGCGGTTCAACCAGGGGACTAATGATATATACCGGTTTAACAGTTTTTCTATGGTAAAGTTAAACCACCTGACCTAGGCGTCGGAAGCAATTGAAGCTATGGATAATTATGTATGCAGAAACAAGTTTCACAAAATCTTGTTACAGCCGCGGATCTACAGCAAGCTCACAAAACAGGAAATATCTCGAAGAGTAAGGCGGAGACAGAAGTGAACCATTGAGCGGATATGTGCGGGAGATCCATGGGATTAGATGAGAAGTTGCAAGCGGAGGCTTAGGGATCGCTACTGAATACAGCAAGAGTTCGCAGATTTATTCAAGATCAAAGAACAGATATGAGCGCGTGATGAACACAGCACGAACACGGAACCCTAAGAACGGATCTAGGTTAAGAAGAGGAGAAAGCTTACTTGGAACAGAGAAGATGCGGAACGATACCGCAGTGCTCTGGTGCGCTCAGGTTGATGCAGCGGCCCAAGACGAAGCAGAGGTAGATGGTGGCGGTGGAGCTCCGAGGCTGGCGACGCGAGGAAGACGAAGAAGAAGGGATGAGGGGAAAAGAAAGGAGATGACCCTTCGGTCTTATTTATAAGGCAACATAGTTAGGTCAAGTGCGCGGATCCAGGAGTTGCCGTTAAAAGAGGGCGTTATAAATGACAAATTTCATGATGACGTCATGCCGGTTTACAACAACCAGAAATGATGACAACATGGCGGTTTACTAATTACCAGAAGATGTCCAAGAAACAAGATTTTTGGGAAGGATTGACATGAACCAGTTCAAATCAATCTGGGGCCTAATGTTGGGGATATTGCCACTAGGCGTAAACTGGCCTACTTGGGCCGGGTTAACTTCATAGTGGTATAAGCAGGTGAAGGCCCAAGGCCTATAGTCGGTTTAGAATCTGTAGCCATAAACCGACCTGATGTGTAACTTGTATTGTAAGTTAGGAATAGAGAGATACCGACCGGGATACGAGTATGAACCGGTTGGGACTCTATGGACCGACGGGCATCACCCGTGTATATAAGGGGATGACCCGGCGGCGGTTCGGGGACAACGACAACAACTCGAGTCTAGGAGAAGCTTATTTGCTCCCTAGCCATCGAGACCACATCAATTCCATCACAACTAGACGTAGGCTTTTACCTTCATCGAAGGGGCCGAACTAGTATAAACCCCTCGTGTCTTTGTGTCCGCTTTAACCCCTTCAAGTAAACTCGTAGCGATGGCTCCACGACTAAGTCCTTTCGCTAGGACATCTGCCATGACAAATCCACGACACCGGGCATGTGTTCAGATCCTTGTACGCACCGCGGTAGAGGATGCAGTCATTAGGGCATGCATGTATCTTCTGCACCTCCAATCCTAGAGGGCATACAACCTTCTTTGTTGTGTATGTACTATCGGGCAATTCGTTATCCTTTGGAAGCTTCTTCTTCAATATTTTCAGTAGCTTTTCAAATCCTTTGTCAGGCACAACATTCTCTACCTTCCACTGCAGCAATTCCAGTATGGTACCGAGCTTTGTGTTGCCTTCTTTGCAATTGGGATACAACCCTTTTTTGTGGTCCTCTAACATGCGATCGAAGTTCAACTTCTCCTCTTGACTTTCGCATTGCGTCCTTGCATCGACAATGACCCGGCGGAGATCATCATCATCGGGCACATCGTCTGGTTCCTCTTGATCTTCAGCAGCTTCGCCCGTTGCAGCATCATCGTGCACATTGTCTGGTTCCTCTTGATCTTCAGTAGCATCACCGTATTCAGGGGGCACATAGTTGTCATCGTACTCTTCTTCTTTGCCGTCTTCCATCATAACCCCTATTTCTCCGTGCCTCGTCCAAACATTATAGTGTGGCATGAAACCCTTGTAAAGCAGGTGGGTGTGAAGGATTTTCCGGATAGAGTAAGACTTCGTATTCCCACATATAGGGCATGGACAACACATAAAACCATTCTGCTTGTTTGCCTCAGCCACTTCGAGAAAATCATGCACACCCTTAATGTACTCAGAGGTGTGTCTTGAACTGTACATCCATTGCTGGTTCATCTGCGTGCATTATATATAATCAAGTGTGTCAAAAATCATTACAGAACATCATGAATAGATAATTAAGTGACCAAATTAATTGAAGTTCATCATCACATTAAAACCAAAGTACATACATAGTTCTCATCTAACAACATAACGCTCTGCAGAACATCTAAATTAATTAAACCATACATTGAAACTATGTAAAACATTTCAATGCGAAAACAAATGCGATCATAATCGCAACCAATGTAACAACTGATCCAACGGCATAATGATACCAAGCCTCAGTATGAATGTCATATTTTCTAATCTTTCTAATCTTCAAGGGAATTACATCCATCTTGATCTTGTGATCATCGATGACATCCGCAACATGCAACTCCAATATCATCTTCTCCTCCTCAATTTTTCTTATTTTTTCCTTCAACAAATTGTTTTCTTCTTCAACTAAATTTAACCACTCGACAATAGGGTCGGTTGGGATTTCCGGTTCCACAAGCTCCTAGATAAATAAAATCCATGCCACGTTGGTCGGCATAATTGTCATAAACAATAAATGAACCAATAGTTATGAAGGGATAATATATACCACATCCGAATCATAGACAGGACTAGGGCCGACGGGGGCAGATACCTAAACCATCGCACTATATAAGATGCAATAATAAAAGTAATAAAATTATACAAGTATCTATATAAACATACAAGTAAGATTTTTTTTCCTTTCAGAAAGAAGATAAGAACAAGAGGCTCACCACGGTGGTGCCGGCGACGAGTTCGGCGCGGGCAGTCGACGGCGGTGAAGACAGGGACGGGACGAGACGGACCGCTAAACCTAGACAAATATTGAGGAAAATGGAGCTTGGAGGTCGAGCTTGGAGAGGAGAAAGCTTAAGTAGTGTTGCTCGGGCATTCCATCGAACACCTCGTGTGCATAGGAGGTGAGCTAGAGCACCACAAAGCTCTCCCCTCACCGGCCATGAAAAACAGAGCAGTGGGAGTGCTCTGCTCACGGGCGAGGGGTATATATATGCAACTCATTGGTCCCGGTTCGTCCCACCAACCGGGACTAAAGGGCAGCCTTTGGTTCCGGTTCATGCCACCAATCGGGACCAGTGGTGGTGGGCCAGGACCGAGGCCCATTGGTCCTGGTTCGTCCCACCAACTGGGACCAAAAGGTCCAAACGAACCGGCACCAATGGCCCACGTGGCCCGGCCGGCCCCCGGGGCTCACGAACCGGGTCCAATGCCCCCATGGGTCCTGGTTCTGGATTGAACCGGGACTAATGGGCTGACCTGGCCTGGACCATTGCCCCCTTTTCTACTAGTGTTTACCTACTCAAGGACGAGCAGGAATTAAGCTTGGGGATGCTTGATACGTCTCCAACGTACCTATAATTTTTGATTGCTCCATGCTACTTTATCTACTGTTTTAGGCAATATTGGGCTTTATTATCCACTTTTATATTATTTTTGGGACTAACCTATTAACCGGAGGCCCAGCCCAGATTTGCTGTTTTATGCCTATTTCAGTGTTTCGAGGAAAAGGAATATCAAACGGAGTCAAAACGGAATGAAATCAACTGGAGAAGTTAATTTTGGAAGGAAACCAACCTGATGGGCTTGGAGTGCACGCCAGGGGAGTCCCGGGCTGCCCACAAGGGTGGGGGGCGCCTCCCCCTGGGCACGCCCCCTACCTCGTGAGCAACCCGGATGTCCACCGACGTACCCCCTGCACCCATATATACCTACATACCCTAAAACTTCCAGAACAGAAGATAGATCGGGAGTTCCGCCGCCGCAAGCCTCTGTAGCCACCAAAAACCAATTGGGACCCTGTTCCGGCACCCTGCCGGAGGGGGATCCCATCACCGGAGGCCATCTTCATCATCACGACACTATCCATGACGAGGAGGGAGTAGTTCACCCTCGGGACTGAGGGTATGTACCAGTAGCTATGTGTTTGATCTCTCTCTCTCTCTCTCGTGTTCTCTCTCGTGTTCCTCTATGGCACGATCTTGATGTATCCTGAGCTTTGCTATTGTAGTTGGATCTTATGATGTTTCTCCCCCTCTACTCTCTTGTGATGAATTGAGTTTCCCCTTTGAAGTTATCTTATCGGATTGAGTCTTTTTATGAACACTAGATGTACGTCTTGCCGTGATTATCTGTGGTGACAATGGGATATCATGTGCCACTTGATGTATGTTTTGGTGACCAACTTGCTGGTTCCACCCATGAACCAATGCCTAGGGGTGGGCACACGTTCTTGACTCTCAGGTAGTAGCTTTGGGGAACTCTTTGATGTACTTTTATGTTGGTTGGATGAATCTGAGATTGTGTGATGCATATCGTATAATCATACCCACTGATTTGGTTGATTTGTGTCTTAAGGTGTTATTCTAGTACAAACTCTTTTAAAGATCGATCCGAAAGAATAACTTCGAGGTGGTTTCGTACCCTACCATAATCTCTACGTTTGTTCTCCTATATTAGTGGCTTTGGAGTGACTCTTTGTTGCATGTTGAGGGCTTGTCATATGTTCTATCTATGTTATTATTGTTGAGAGAACTTACACTAGTGAAAGTATGAACCCTAGGCCTTGTTTCCTATCATTGCAATACCGTTTACGCTCACTTTTACCGCTCGCTACCTTGCTGTTTTTATTATTTCAGATTACAAAAACCTATATCTACTATCTATTTTGCACTTGTATCTTCATCTCTTCGCCGAACTAGTGCACCTATACAATTTACCATTGTATTGGGTGTGTTGGGGACACAAGAGACTCTTTGTTATTTGGTTGCAGGGTTGTTTGAGAGATACCATCTTCATCCTACGCCTCCTACGGATTGATAAACCTTAGGTCATCCACTTGAGGGAAATTTGCTACTGTCCTACAAACCTGTGCACTTGCAGGCCCAACAACGTCTACAAGAAGAAGGTTGTGTAGTAGACATCAGATTACCGTACCACTCTGGTGTGGATCTTACTCTGGTTGACCTACAAGGTTCAGTAGTAACTTGATCTAAAGTTTCATGATCAACATCATTAGCTTCCTCACTAATTGGTGTAGGTGTCACAGGAACCGATTTCTGTTATGAACTACTTTCCAATAAGGGAGCAGGTACAGTTACCTCATCAAGTTCTACTTTCCTCCCACTCACTTCTTTCGAGAGAAACTCCTTCTCTACAAAGAATCCATTCCTAGCAACAAAAGTCTTGCCTTCGGATCTGTGATAGAAGGTGTACCAAACTATTTCTTTTGGGTATCCTATGAAGACACATTTCTCCGACTTGGGTTCGAGCTTATCAGGTTGAAGCTTTTTCACATAAGCATCGCAGCCCCAAACTTTAAGAAATGACAACTTTGGTTTCTTGCCAAACCACAGTTCATAAGGAGTCATCTCAACGGATTTAGATGGTGCCCTATTTAACGTGAAAGCAGCCGTCTCTAAAGCATAACCCCAAAACGATAGCGGTAAATTAGTAAGAGACATCATAGATCGCACCATATCTAGTAAAGTACGAGTACAACGTTCGGACACACCATTACGCTGTTGTGTTCCGGGTGGCGTGAGTTGCGAAACTATTTCGCATTGTTTCAAATGTAGACCGAACACGTAACTCAAATATTCTCCTCCACGATCAGATCATAGAAACTTTATTTTCTTGTTACGATGATTTTCCACTTCACTCTGAAATGCTTTGAACTTTTCAAATGTTTCAGACTTATGTTTCATTAAGTAGATATACCCATATCTGCTCAAATCATATATGAAGGTGAGAAAATAACGATACCCACCGTGATCCTCAATATTCGTCGGACCACATACATCAGTATGTATGATTTCCAATAAATCTTAGCTCGCTCCATTGTCCAAGAGAATGGAGTTTTAGTCATCTTGCCCATGAGGCATGGTTCGCAAGTACCAAGTGATTCATAATCAAGTGATTCCATAAGTCCATCAATATGGAGTTTCTTCATGCGCTTTACACCAATATGACCTAAACGATAGTGCCACAAATAAGTTGCACTATCATATCAACTCTGCATCTTTTGGCCATAACATTATGAATATGTGTATCACTACCATCGAGATTTAATACATATAGACCACTCTTCAAGGGTGCATAACCATAAAAGAAATTACTCATATAAATAGAACAACCATTATTCTCATATTTAAATGAATAACCGTCTCGCATCAAAGAAGATCCAGATATAATGTTCATGCTTAACGGTGGCACCAAATAACAATTATTTAGGTCTAAAACTAATCCCAAAGGTAGATGTGGAGGTAGCGTGCCGACGGCGACCACATCGACTTTGGAACCATTTCCCACGCACATTGTCACCTCGTCCTTAGCCAATCTTGGCTCAATCCGTAGTCCCTGTTTCGAGTTGCAAACATTAGAAACAGAACCAGTATCAAATACCCAAGTTTATGCGTAGATGTTATATGCACGAGTAAAACACAAGTGAGTTGTGGGCGATACAAGTCATACTGCTTACCAGCATGTCATACTTTGGATCGGCGGTATTGTTGGATGAAGCAGCCCGGACCGACATTATGCATATGCTTACGCGAGACTGGTTCTACCAACGTCCTTTGCACACAGGTGGCTGGCGGGTGTCCGTTTCTCGAACTTTAGTTGAACCGAGTGTGACTATGCCCGGTCCTTGAGAGGGTTAAAACATCACTAACTTGACAAACAATCGTTGTGATTTTGATGCGTAGGTAAGAACGGTTTTTGCTCTGCCCGTAGCAGTCACGTAAAACTTGCAACAACAAAGTAGAGGACGTCTAACTTGTTTTTGCAGGGCGTGTTGTGATGTGATATGGTCAAGGCATGATGCTATATTTATTGTATGAGATGATCATGTTTTGTAACCGAGTTATCGGCAACTGGCAGGAGCCATATGGTTGTCGCTTTATTGTATGCAATGCAACGCCCAGTAATTTCTTTACTTTATCACTAAGCGGTAGAGATAGTCATAGAAGCAATAGTTGGCGAGATGACAGCGATGCTATGATGGAGATCAAGGTGTCGTGCCGGTGACAATGGTGATCATGACGGTGCTTTGGGGATGGAGATCAAAGGCACAAGATGATGATGGCCATATCTTATCACTTATATTGATTGCATGTGATCTTTATCTTTTATGCATCTTATTCTGCTTTGAGTGACGGTAGCATTATAAGATGACCTCACACTAAATTTCAACGTAAAATTGTTCTCCCTAAGTATGCACCGTTGCAAAAGTGCGTCGTGCCGAGACACCACGTGATGATCGGGTGTGATAAGCTCAACGTTCATCTACAACGGGTGTAAGACAGTTTTGCGCACGCAGAATACTCGGGTTAACCTTGACGAACCTAGCATATGCAGATATGGCCTCGGAACACTGAGAGCGAAAGGTCGAGCATGAATCATATAATAGATATGATCAACATAGTGATGTTCACCATTGAAAACTACTACATCTCACGTGATGATCGGTTATGGTTTAGTTGATTTGGATCACGTGATCACTTAGATGATTAGAGGGATGTCTATCTATGTGGGAGTTCTTAAGTAATATGATTAATTGAACTTTAATTTATCATGAACTTAGTCCAGGTAGTATTAGCATATCTATGTTATAGATCAATAGCTCGCGTTTAGCTCCCCTGTTTTATTTTTGATATGTTCCTAGAGAAAACTAAGTCGAAAGATGTTAGTAGCAATAATACAGATTGGATCCGTGATCTGAGGATTATCCTCATTGCACCGCTAGGTGACAGAACGGTTGCAGGAGAAAATGCAGTCGTTATGAACGTTTGGCAAGCTCGATATGATGACTACTTGATAGTTTAGTGCACCATACTTTACGGCTTAGAATCGGGGCATCAAAGACTGTTGGGGAAGGTAGTAATTTCAAAAAAATTCCTACGCACACGCAAGATCATGGTGATGCATAGCAACGAGAGGGGAGAGTGTTGTCCACGTACCCTCGTAGACCATTAAGCGGAAACGTTAGAACAATGCAGTTGATTTATTCGTACGTCTTCACGATCTGACCGATCCAAGTACAGAACGTACGACACCTCCGAGTTCAGCACACGTTCAGCTCGATGAAGTCCCACGAACTCTGGTCCACGAGAGCTTCGAGGGAGAGTTCCGTCAGCACGACGGCGTGGTGACGGTGTTGATGATGCTACCGACGCAGGGCTTTGCCTAAGCACCGCTACGGTATGACCGAGGTGGATTATGGTGGAGGGAGGCACCGTACACGGCTAAAAGATCAATGATCAATTGTTGTATCTTTGGGGTGCCCCCTGCCCCACGTATATAGAGGAGGGAGGGAGGAGGTGGCCGGCTAAGGAGGGGCGCGCCAAGAGGGGGTGTCCTCCTCCTTTTCCTGGTAGGAGTAGGAGAGGGGGAAGCGAAGGGAGAGGAGGAGAAGCAAAGAGGGGGTCGGCCCCCTTGCCCTAAACCAATTTGGTTTGGGCCTTGGGGGGCGCGCCCCACACTCCACTTGCTGCCCTCTATTTCCACTAAGGCCCATGTAGGTCCATTAAGCCCCTGGGGGGGGGGGGTCCGGTAACCCCCGGTACTCCGGTATTTATCCGGTGACCCCCGGAACCCTTCCGGTGTCCGAATATAACCTTCCAATATATCAATATTTATGTCTTGACCATTTCAAGACTCCTCGTCATGTCCGTGATCACATCTAGGACTGCAAACAACCTTCGGTACATCAAAACACATAAACTCATAATACCGATCATCACCGAACGTTAAGCGAGCGGACCCTATGGGTTCGAGAACTATGTTTACATGACCGAGACACGTCTCCGTTCAATAACCAATAGAGGAACCTGGATGCTCATATTGGCTCCCACATATTCTACGAAGATCTTTATTGGTCAAACCGCATAACAACATACGTTGTTCCCTTTGTCATCGATATGTTACCTGCCCGAGATTCGATCGTCGTTATCAAAATACCTAGTTCAATCTCGTTACCGGCAAGTCTCTTTACTCGTTCCGTAATGCATCATGCCACAACTAACACATTAGTTACATTGCTTGCAAGGCTTATAGTGATGTGCATTAACGAGAGGGCCCAGAGATACCTCTCCGACAATCAGAGTGACAAATCCTAATCTCGATCTATGCCAACCCAACAAACACCATCAGAGACACCTATAGAGCACCTTTATAATCACCCAGTTACATTGTGACGTTTGGTAGCACACAAAGTGTTCCTCCGGTATTCGGGAGTTGCATAATCTCATAGTCATAGGAACATGTATAAGTCATGAAGAAAGCAATAGCAACATACTAAACGATCAAGTGCTAAGCTAACAGAATGGGTCAAGTCAATCACATCATTCTCTAATGATGTGATCCCGTTAATCAAATGACAACTCATGTCTATGGTTAGGAAACTTAACCATCTTAGATAAACGAGCTAGTCAAGTAGAGGCATACTAGTGACACTCTATTGGTCTATGTATTCACACATGTATGATGTTTCCGGTTAATTTAATTCTAGCATGAATAATAAACATTTATTATGAAATAATTAAATAAATAACAACTTTATTATTCCCTCTAGGGCATATTTCCTTCATATACCACATCCGAATCATAGACGGGACGAGGGCCGACGGAGGCGGATACCAAAACCATCGCACTATATAATAACAAAAAATAATAAAAGTAAGAAAATTATACAAGTATCTATGTAAATCATACAAGTAAGAACTTTTTGTTTTAGAAAGAATATAAGAACAAGAGGCTCACCACGGTGGTGCCGGCGATGACATCGGCGCGGGCGATCGACGACGGTGAGGATGGGGACGGGACAGGACGGGCCGCCAAACCTAGACAAATCTTTAGGAAAATGGAGCTTGGACAAGGAGCTTCAAGAGGGGAAAGCTTAAGTGTGGCTTGGGCATTTCATCGTACACCTCATGTGCATAGGAGGTGAGCTAGAGCACAACACACCTCTCACACACCTCTCCCAAAAAAGCATAGTAGTGAGAGCATCACCAGCGGCGCACCCAACAAGGCCCCCCAGGCGATTTTTCGTCAGCCGGCGCAAACAAATCGGCCAGTCACGCCCCCAGGGGCCCATTTTTTGCCGGCTCGGGCGGAAATAGGCGCCGGCGGACCCAACCCGAACCCGGCATGCTGGGGGGCGCTCGGGGGCGCCGGGCGAATTGTTTTTGGCACGAAAGCGCCGTGGGCCAGCCGCGTCAGCGACACTGCCCGCCTCATCTTCTCCCGACGCCTCGGTTTCCCGCGGGGAATCAATGGCAAGGCTGCCTCCGGTCAGCTTTGCCATTGATTCCTCATGGGCGGGGCATCATGGGGCGGCGCGCCGACGTGCGCCGACACCTCCCCTCCCTCGAACACGTACACACGGACGCGACGCGGCTATATATGGCCTTGCTCGCCTGTGATGAGTGCCACCACTCCACCTCTCCTGAGCATCGCCGCCGAGCTCTTCTCCCCCAGCCCACCCTCTCCCGCCGATCTCTTCTCCCCAGCCACTCCATCCCCCCAATGGCCAAGCGTTTCCCCGGAGACGAGGCGGCGGCCAACGTCTTAGGCCGCCGTTTGCTCTGCCAACAGGAGTCCTGGCTCCTGTTCCGGGCGAACATCTAGGCGCCGCTGGACATGTGCGCCGGGCCAACGGGCTGGAGGCTCAGCAATAGGGGGGTGCCCATTCCCCCGTTACCCGACGACGTCGCCAAGCCATCCTACTTCGCCGACGAGGTCGAGATCGCGCGCGCCTCCCTCACCGACGCCGAGCTCTATCTCCCCCAGTACGCCGCCGACAACCATGCGGCTTGGGCGGCGTACTTCGAGCGCCGCGAGCAGCAGCGGCTGGCGTCCAGCAACGGGGCGCCGGTGGTCGGCGGCCTGTAGAACAACGAGGGGCGCCACCTGTGGTGGGGCGTCCCCGGCCGCACGCTTGAGGGCCTATTGACGCACCTCGAGGGCGGTAACAACCCACCGTTGGCGTAACCCCCGGCGAGGGCGGCCGCCACGGCGCACCACCGGTGCGACGGGCAATGGGCGCCACAGAGGTTCGGCTCCTCCTCCTCTTCTTCCTCGTCGCGATCTTCCTCCCAATCTTCTGGCACTCTGACGCTACTCGGCGTCAAGGCCGAGCCCGCGGCGGAGACGCCGCTCGGCCGGCGTACTTGCAACGCCGGCATCTTCATCAGTGAGGGCGGCCGGCGCGCCTCCTCGTTGGCTCCTCCCCCGCGCTTCGTCAAGCCCAAGACTGAGCCGGGTCTCGCGCCGGTGAGGACGGAGCCGGGGCTGGCACCGGCGAAGACGGAGCACGGCGAGGTCGAGCTCGACGATGACGCGACCCTTGAATGGGCACGCCAGGACTCCCTGAAGATGGCGAGGGAGCGCCAGTGTGCCACCCTGCGGCGTTTCGCGCAGCGCCGCCGAGGCCGCGACGAAGAAGGAGTCGTCATCATCGACGACGGCGACGACGCGCCGCCGCCGCCACCAGCCGGGGCGACCGAGTCAAGGAGGAGAAGGCCGACGATGACGGCGATGACGGCGACTTCTCGGCCTTCAACAAGTTTTTTTTGATTAGTTTTTATATGTAATGGCGACTACTCAACTTAAATCCGCGAATATAAGCCCAAGTTTGCCAAAATTTGGCGTGTTTTAGCCGAACTTTGCCTAAATTTGCTACACAATTTTTTTCCCATGCCTGGGGCCAGCCCTAGGGGCGACGGCTGGGGGCCAACTCGCCCCCAGGCCCATTTTTTGCGCCGGGTCACCCCCAGGCGGCGATTTTAGGCGCCCCCTGGGGGGCCAACGACTGGAGATGCTTTGAACTGAACTGAGCGCACATGCATTATATATAGGCTCCTCTTTAGTCCCGGTTTGTGGGTAAAACCGAAACTAAAGGACAACATTTGGTCGCAGTTCCAACCACCAACCAGGATTAATGGTTGTGGGCCAGGAGCGAGGCTCATTGGTCCCGGTTCGTGTCTAGAACCGGGCTGAAAGGGGTCAGACGAACCGGGACCAATGGCCCCCAAGGCCCGGCCAGCGCCCTGGCCTCACGAACTGGGACTGATTCATTCATTGGTCCCGGTTCATAGGAGAACCGGGATTAATGCCCTTTTCTGGCCTGGACCAAAGCCCTGTTTTCTACTAGTGTACTAGCACTTTGTTAAACATATATGTTGTATGCACTTATTATATTGCCATGTGCAAGTATTAAACATTAGAGAGTTATTAAACTAAAGGGCGTACATGCTATATACTAAATATATAAAGTGCGTACACAACTGTTGTCTATGTTTGACCAACTTTACAACAAAATATATAAAGATTTATAATACTAAATATATAAAATGTAAAAATATAGTTCAGGATGAATCTAGTGATAATGATTTGGTATTCTAGATATTGATATTTTTGTCTATAAACTTGGTCAAACTTAAAGAAGTTTGACTTTTTGGAAAAATAATACACCTTATATTGAGGAACGGAGGGAGTATGACCTAACGATAGTAATATTCCTGTAAAACTGAAAAAAGCTGCCACGGCAGGCAAAAACACTATCATGGCAGCGATTGTTCTTTTTACCTGGCATAGTATATCACAGGTGGGCGCAACCGGGTGCCCTCTGCAGGTAGAAACGTCATCAGTGGCCGTCAGCATGCCCACCACTTACGCAACATTAGCAGTGGCAGGCGCCCCTGAGAGCCGCAAGCGCCACTGCTGGAATTTTAGTGCTCGCCATTGATGGGCATTCCTGCGATAGCTAGTGAACCATTGAGTTCTCATAGCTAGTTCTACAACCACAAAGGTGCAAACTTTACTTGATGCATTCCACTCAGAGCAGAAGAAAAGACGGGGCGCTCCTGAAGGACCTTCCCGATGAATTTATCTTTGATTGCAGCCTAGAAATGCACTTAATGCCTTAAAAAAAGCAAATGGAACCTTAAAAAAATGCCAAATTGGAATACGGAGGATTCTATGGAAGTTCAAGGTCAACTGATGAACCAACTGTTAATTCACCTTCAAAGATGACACATTCCCTCTTGAAACCATGATTCTTCGTCAAAGATGCTTTGGTTTCTAAGGACCGATGATCAATACTTACATAAAACCTTCTACAAAAATTACCACAACATGTTGAGGTCATATCATGACACCATGCTAAATTTCATATTTTCAAACTTTATTTACATTTTCTAGAATTTAAAAATTAACACTGAGTGTTGCCTTTACTTATCATTTCTTGTATATGGCACATAAATATAATCAAGACCACAAAATAAAATTTCCAAAACATTTTTGTGCACTTCTTGTACCCGTAATTTGAATTTGAATTATGTCCATAAAATGCCAAGAAATGCACTTAATTAGTTAAATATTGAAAATGAACCCTGATAGTTGTCAAATCTGAACGTCGAAGTTGTTATGCTGTATGTTGAGTTAGAAAAGGTTTCAAGGTTAAACGGTGATGCAAATTTCAATTTTCCTTCAAATCTGATGCAATTCCTCTCGAAATGATGATTAATTCATCTTGGCATGTGGTTTAGTTTCTAGGAGGTGTACATCAAAACTTCTATAAAGCCTTCTTGAATTTTTAGCACAACATACTGATGTCATATCATGACACCATGTCACGTTTCATATATTTTCACACTTCATTCACATTATGTAAAATTAATAAACCACTAAACCCTATGTATGTGGTTGAGTCTTTCCACCTAGATGTTTGAAAAAAAAATTATTTCTTGTATACGGCATATAGATATATAAAGTCCATATATACGATTTTTCAAATTATTTTGTGCACTATTGCATGTACTCTTAGCTCATATTTGAATATATCAATTAAATGCTTAAAAATGCACTCAGTGACTTAAATAAAGCGAGTGAACCCTGAAATGCCAAATTAGAACATGGAGGATGCTATGGTGTAGGTTCAATGTAGATTTTTTTTTAAGGTCAAGCGATGAAGAAATGTTATTCCGCCTTAAAACCTACCAAAAGAAATTTCATTAAAAAAACTTATGCAAGGCCATCATGCATGATTGGATTTTATAAAGTGTGTGATTTGCAAAATTATGTACAAGGCATCATTCACGGTTGCATTTATAAATTTATGTACAATCATAGGCCACACCACACACACACACACACACACACACACACACACACACACACACACACACACACACACACACACACACACACACACACACATGTATTCTATAGAGCATATCACACGATTGTGTTTGAAAAATCTTGTGCAAACTTGCTATGATGGACAAGGGAACCGGCCCTCAAACATCCAGCTCATCTTTTAAGTGTGGACAATAGGACCATCTGGGATGTCATTTGGAAAGCAAAAGTATCAGAGAAGGTTAAATATTTTACATGAAGGGTAGATACTAACACTCTGGCAACCAAAGCAAACAAGTCTAAATGCACTCTGGCCACGGACAGCACATGTGACATGTGGCACATCAGAGGAAAGTGAATACCATGCGGTGGTGCCGTGTACAAAGAGCAGAGCCCTGCAGCAAGAGATGCGGACACATGCGAATTTACCAAAGGAAAATGCATTTTGGCACACTGGACAGGATTGGCTACATGGCCTCTCAGTGCATGTGATGATGATGAGCATAACGAAATTTTACTGCTGCTGTGGCGTGCAGGCTATATGTTGTTGCCATGTCCTATGTAGTCATCACTTATAGTCACTCATACAATAAGGTTAGCTATAAGGTTGGCTATAAGAGTACTATTTTTTTTCACCTTCTCTCTATCTGTTTCTTCATATTTATTGTATTTGTCTAGTACATGTGATGATGATGATGATGAGCATTAGAGCCCACTTTTCACCATTTTTCTATGTCTCTCTCCTCCACTAAGACAAAAATGCCATGTAAGCCCACTAAAATACTTGTTCGGTGCCATCCAAGTTGAGGTGGACTGCCAATCGCTGGCCAGATCGCTTTCCCCAGGACCACAAACAGATCTGGCCTATTTCCAATCATTGCAGACATCAGTGCGGTTCTGGCTTCAGATCATACAGTGTTGGGTGGGCCCATTTGCGCTATAAGATTCTATTCGTAAGGAGCACTTTGTTTGCAACATGCATTTAGCTATATATACTTATATATGGGTTTGACTCAAATCAGAAGAGCTAGCCATCAGCGGGTAGGGCAGACACTAAAAATGGCAACCGACGAGGGTGGCAAGCGCACAAAATTCCAATGCATCATCATCGCGCGCTTCACGGTAGCAACCGTGGTGGCTGTGCTCGCCTTTGCCAGTATCGTGGTGGTGCTCACTGCCGGCCTCCGCCGCCAGGACATCAGCCTCTCTTTCACCCACGGCCATATCCAGGCAGCCCAGGTTCTGTGGGTGAAGAACGAGACGAGTCTCGAGCACTACAGGGTCAAGGGGAAAGGGAAAAAGGATGAGATTCTCACAAGCTACCTACCAGCTGTGTATGTGGACTTATGGGTCAGCATGTACGCCCACAACCCTAGCAGCCGCGCCAAGACGACCTGCAACATCACCACCGTCCTCGTCTTCGACATGCCCAATGCGCCCTCCTTCACGGGGTTGATACAGATCGCCTTGATCGACATCAACCACGAGCTGAACTTGACGCGGAGGCAATCGCTGGACATGTGGATCCCAATGACGGACAGGCAGACGCTATCATACATCGCGAGGACCTACGGAGGGATGAGCGAGTTCACAGCCATGTTGCAGGTAAACATGACAATCTCCTCGGGAGTGGCAACGCCGACCAACTCAACACAGTATTGCTGGCCGGTGACCATTGGTCACAGCCGAAGCACCACAGCCGAGGAGGTCACCTGCAAGCCGAGCCACCACATTGACTACGCAGCTGATTCCATGGTCCTGGCGCCGCCTCCGCCTCCGGGTCCTCCGATGTTAAACCATTAGCGCGAAGCTGCTCCGAGCGTCCGACGGTGCTTGCCGAGCTACCTTTTGTTTACCACGAACAGCTCCATTTGTGCTTTTTTTTTCGCGGGTACAATTTGTGCTAATTATTTGTGTTCCCACGGGATCCGACTGAATCGAGCTGCGTAGTCATCATTTGCCTTCTTGTTCTTGCGTGGAGTCAATCCCGTGATTAATTGAGTGTAATTTAATTCTTTGTTCTTCCCTGTAATATATCGTAACAGTACGTGCATGGTTTCCCTTTTTCTTACCCGGCACTCATGTTTCAGATGTGTGGACCGGAGAATCGCGTGCGGTGATCATAGAACTGCATGCAATTTATTTTCAATAATATATCGTTTGCATTCTCGGAATAGTAGTAGTGGAGGCCTCATGTTCTGTGGTTACCACACGATGTTTCATCATACTCATATATATTATTCTATTAATTATTGGTGGTAGAGACGTCAAGTTCTATGGTTACCACACGATGTTTGATCATACTCGTATCTCTATTTCTAAAGGAGGAATTGATAGTCTCCTCTCACTCCCACCAACCCCTCGGCAAACTCATACTACGCCCGTGAGCGTATTACAGACGACCATTCGCAGAAGCACAATCAACTGGGGCGGGCCCATTTGATCGTGTGCACTAACTCAATCAAATCGGCACTTTCCCAAAACAACTTCATACATTAACTCATTCAATTCAAATCTTCAGAAAATATCAACTAATCTAAATTTTCCTTGTGTTCCACTACTCATACCCAAATCAAGTCAGATCTTATCAAAACATCAACTATAATCAAAATTGGCCGACCCATTTGACGCATGCACACGCTTTTATTTTCTCGCTTTTTCTATGTTTTGCTTTTTGGTTTCATTTTTCTATGAACAATAGGTTTGTTTTTGCTCGGCATACTGTCGGAATCGGCACAGACCTGTACGCCATGGTGAGGGTAGCATCGCTTCCATTTTGGTTAAACCTCCCCCACAGTTTTTTTTCTATCCCACTAATTTATTTAAACTGGTTTTTGGCCGACTGATCTATTTAATCCGGTTCATATCTGCCAAATTTAGTAATGCTGTTATGGAAAGGAATTAATCATGGTGACCCCTAATTGATTTCTAAAGACCAAATATATGGGAAAAATCAATGTTTGATAACACAAGTAACCTTTATGGAAAGGAATCAATGTCAAATGGATCATGTATACATTCTTAAATTCTTTGATTCAAGAGTTTTTAGCTCTTGATATTTTATTATATGGTTGTCGATATATCCATTCACATATCACTCTGAGAAACATTTTTCGTTGGAAGAAAAAAATAAAGGAATAAAATGAGAGTGATTTATCTGTAAAAAAGAATTCGCCAAACCATCCTGGTGTGCAAGAAGATTTTGAATATGTATGCGAGATACAATTAATGTTGATTTACAAAAAGCATATATGCCCTCATTGCAATGCATGGGCAAATAACTAGCATCAGTGGTAGGTTACTTGAAGTATCAATATTACGTTTCGCAACAACAGTTTAGCAGAATCTATCATTGACGTAAGATTTTGTGGGATGTCCACTTGTCCTATCAAAAATCATGTGGAAACATGTGGGCCTCTTACCTATATGAGACAGATGTGCATGTGGATCTGGTTGGGGGTTGGGGTTGTTGTACCGAGTTACAATTGTCTGAACGGAATAATTTTCCTACTTTACAAAATGTGATAACTTGTATTTCATTAGAGATGGATTTGCAGCAAATTGCATGAGTGAGCAATTCATAGTTTTCTTCATCAAGTTGTACAATTTTTTACTTAATTAGGATGGAAGGTTAAATGCATTGCTTGGTTGCTTCAAGAGTTGCACGCCCAACAATGGACATCACATTTTTATGGAATCCACAACATTCAACTATATGTTACAACATGACAACGGCTCAGGATTTTTGTGGTTTTTGTGTGGGTTTTTTATGTTGAGCCCGTGTGTTGGAGATAACATGATAGATAGTATGGACAAACACATTTCCCATGATGGGAGGGGACCAGAGCACAGAGCGGGCGAGTGGCGGATTGGTACGAACATGAGGGGAGGGGATCAAGGTGGAGAGCAGAACGGTTGGCGGTGGAATCCTCCTTGGCGATCCGTGAAGAAGTACGGTGTAAAGGAGAGAGGACACCATGGCGAAGATGAGGTATGCCCAACAAAGAACATTATATTTTGATGGAGTGCACGACATTCAACAGTATGTTACAACGTGACAATGGCTCAGGAGACATTGGATCTGCCATCTTGGCCCGGGGGGAGGGGGCGTCACGAGCGGCGCACGCCTCTTACCCATTGATGGGGGTGGCAGATCGGCACAAACATTTGGGGAGGCGATTGGTGGGGTCCTCCTCCTCGGCGGTCCGTGGAGAAATACGATGTGAAGGAGACAGGGCAACATGGTGAAGGTGACATGGGCGGCATCTAGTTTTAAAGTAGAGGCTCGAACAAGAAATGTCCCTCTACGGCGGTAAACTGAGCAGGAAGGGGTCGGGCTGATAGGAAAACAAAAGGGTTCATCATGGGGTGAGGTTTTTATGTTGGGCCCTGATACGTCCCCAACGTATCTATAATTTTTTATTGTTCCATGCTATATATTATCATTCTTGGATGTTTTACAATCATTTTATAGCAACTTTATATCATTTTTTGGGACTAGCCTATTTACATAGTCCCTAGTGCCAGATACTATTTTTTGCTTGTTTTTTACTTCGCAGAAAGTCGATACCAAACGGAGTCCAAACACAACTAAACTCTTTGGAGATTTTTTCTGGACTAGAAGACACCTGTTGGGCCAAAGAAGTACCAGAGGAGGGCTCCAAGGGGAGCACAACCCACCTGGGCGCGCCTGGGGGCATCCCCTCTTTCTTCTAATGACCATCGATATTTTACTTGGAGCTATATTTTTATTCATCCCATAATATAAGTTTTTCTTGGAGTATCTTGCATTATATGAGTCTTTGTTTGTTATGCTTTTTAGTTTGTGTCAAGTATCTTTGTTGAACACACCTATTTGAGAGAGCCAAAATTATGCTATGATTTGTTAGAATTGCTCTTTACGCTTCACGTAATCTTTTGAACTATGGAATTTCTCTAGTGCTTCTTCACTTAGATTTATTTGAGAGTTAGTAATTTTGAAGAAATTCTCTCATGCTCTACTTATATTATTTTGAGAGACAAAAATTTTATGCTCATGTTCTTCACTTAGATTTGTTTGAGCTATCAAAATCAACATATGAAACTAGTCCCAAAGTGATAGATATTCAAGAAGGATATAATAAAAACTTTCATGAAGATCACTGAACAAAATAAACTTGATTCTTTGTAATAGTTTTGCGATATGATGATAGTGATATGTGAGTCATGTTGATGAGTAATTGTGCTTTAGTAAGAATATTTGTGTTAAGGCTTGTGATTCCGTATGCAAGCACGGAAGTCAATAGTTATGCAATGAAATTACATCCTACTTATGGTGCATTATTCGGTGTTAGTTATGCTTAATGCTCACTTACGTGATTTTTCATTTCTTGGTTGGATGCTTCTCAATCTTTTTACTAGGCTTCACTCGTACTAAGTAGGAATACTACTTGTGCATCCAAAATCCTTGAACCTAGTTTTGCCATAGGAGTCCAC
Organism: Triticum aestivum; assembly: GCF_018294505.1. NCBI lineage: Eukaryota > Viridiplantae > Streptophyta > Magnoliopsida > Poales > Poaceae > Triticum > Triticum aestivum. The sequence continues at coordinate 35,680,173 of NC_057795.1, forward strand.
TATACCTACCTATATGTTGTATTTATGTGCCATTCTAAGCAAATTTGTATGTGCCATCTCTAATTCTCAAAATAAATTTCCTTTTTGTGTGCTCGTACCGCTCATGAAGCGCAAGGTGTGGCCAATATTTTTCATGCTAGATGTGTTATTCTCAAGATGAGTGTTTATTCACTTGTCATTGCACGAGAGTATGGCAAAGGTATTAGGGATGCCCGGTCTCGAAATGAAAAATGAATTTACTTTATATTGTCAAATAGTAAATTGCTTGGAAAGTGTTGGTATGGACGGCACCCATCAATACGGCTAGCCGTGGAATGTGAAAGTATGGTGGAAAAATGAATAAACTTTATTTTCTATTTGGGAACCGCCTATGATATATCTCGCATGGAAAGTGTTGGGAATTACTCGGTCGTTTTGGTTGACGGCAAAAGTATGCCACCCAAAATGTTTTAGCTCTCTTTTTTCGCTTTGACCTCGGGCACCTCTACAAATCCCTACTTCCCACTGTGAAGGGTCTTTCTATTTACTTTATTCAATTTTAATTTTTATTTGAGTCTCCATCTTCTATATGCGAGGGTGTTTCATGAATGGATCAATGATCGAGCATAATGGGCTAGGGATAACTTGATTTAGTGTTGATATTTTGAAAGACATGGTTGCTTGTTGATATGCTTTAGTATTGAAATCTTCATGTCAAAACTAGACTATTGATTTGAACCATATAAAAGTACATATGTCCATGCTACAAAAGAAAACAATGTGATGAACATGTTAGGCAGCATTCCACATCAAAAATTTTGTTTTTATCATTTACCTACTTAAGGATGAGCAGGAATTAAGCTAGGGGATGCTGATAAGTATCCAACGTATCTATAATTTTTTATTGTTCCATGTTGTTATATTAGATGTTTTACAATCATTTTATAGCAAATTTATATCATTTTTTTGGACTAACCTATTCACATAGTGCCCCTTGACAGTTGCTGTTTTTTGCTTGTTTTTTACTTCGCAGAAAATCAATACCAAACGGACTCCAAACGCAACAAAACTTTTTGGGGATTTTTTCTAGACCACAACACAATTGTTGGGCCAAAGAAGTACCAGAGCGTGCTCCGAGTGGAATACAACCCACCAGGACACGCCTGGGGGCCTAGGCGTGTCCTGGTGGGTTTTGCCCACCTCAGCCGCCTCCCGCACCGCCTCTTTGCTCTATAAATACCCTAAAAATCCAAAAACCTTAGGGGAGTCGACGAAACACAATTCCAGCCGCCGCAAGTTCCAGAAACACCAGATCCAATCTAGACACCATCACGGAGGGGTTCATCATCCTCATTGGTGCCTCTCCGATGACACGTGAGTAGTTCATAGTAGACATACGGGTCATAGGTAGTAGCTAGATGGCTTTCTCTCTCTCTTTTGATTCTCAATACAATGTTCTCTTTGAGATCTATTTGATGTAACTCTTTTTGCGGTGTGTTTGTTGGGATCCGATGAACTTCAAATTTATGATAAGATCTATTTTTTTATCCATGAAAGTTATTTGAGCTTCTTTGATCTCTTATATGCATCATTACTTATAGCCTCATATTTCTTCTTCGAATCTTTGGTTTAGTTAGGCAGACTCATACGACTGATACGTGTTCGTCGTATCTATAATTTTTGATTGATCCAGTGCCCAGTGCCAGTTCCTGTTTGTTCCATGTTTTTCGTTTCATAGAAAATCCATATTAAACGGAGTCCAAACGCGATAAAAACTTATGGGGATTTTTTTGGAATATATGTGTTTTTTTGGAAAAGAATCAACGCGAGACGAGGTCGGAGGGGCCCACAAGGACAGAGGGCGCGCCCCAGGGGGGTAGGGCGAGCCCCTTGTCCTTGTGGACAGCCTGTAAGGCGGTTGGTGCCCTTCTTCGGCCGCAAGAAAGCTAATATCCGAATAAAAGTCATGTTAAAATTTCAACCCAATCGGAGTTACGGTCTCTGGGAATTTAAGAAACGGTGAAAGGCCAGAATCTGGGAGCACAGAAACAGAAGGAAACCGAGAGAGAGATCCAATCTCGGGAGGGCTCTTGCCCCACCGCCGCCATGGAAGCCAAAGACCAGAGGGGAAACCATTCTCCCATCTAGGGGGTAAGGTCAAGGAAGAAGAAGAAGGAGGGGGCTCTCTCCTCATCTCTCCCGGTTGCGTTGGAACGCCGCCGGGGCTATCATCGCGACAACGATCTACACCAATAACTTTGCCGCCGTCATCACCAACTCTCTCCCCCTCTATACAGCGGTTTCACCCCTCTTTTACCCGCTGTAATCTCTACTTAAACATGGTGCTCGACGCTATATATATATATTATTTCCCAATGATGTATGGTTATCCTATGATGTTTGAGTAGATCCGTTTTTTCCTATGTGTTGATTGATGATAGTGATTGGTTTGAGTTGCATGTTTTATTATTGGTGTTGTCCAATGGTGCACTCCGTTTCGCGCAAGCTTGAGGGATCCCCGCTGTAGGGTATGCGATATGTTCATGATTTGCTTATGGTGGGTGGCGTGAGTGACAGAAGCATAGACCCAAGTAAGTAGGTTGTTTGTGTATGGGAATAAAGAGGACTTGATACCTTATAATGCAATGGTTGGGTTTTACCTTAATGATATTTAGTAGTTGTGGATGCTTGCTAGAGTTCCAATCATAAGTGCATATGATCCAAGAAGAGAAAGTATGTTAGCTTATGCCTCTCCCTCATATAAAATTGCAATAATGATTACCGGTCTAGTTATCGATTGCCTAGGGACAAATAACTTTCTCGTGACATAAAGCTCTCTATTAAAACTAAATTAGTTGTTTCTTTATCTAAACAGCCCCTAGTTTCTATTTACGTGGTCTTTATTATCTTGCAAACCCATCCTGTCACACCTACAAAGTACTTCTGGTTTCATAATTGTTCTAGGTAAAGCAACATTAAGCGTGCATAGAGTTGTATCGGTGGTCGATAGAACTTGAGGGAATATTTATTCTACCTTTAGCTCCATGTTGGGTTCGACACTCTTACTTATCAAAAGAGGCTACAACTAATCCCCTATACTTGTGGGTTATCAAGTCCTTTTTCTGGCGCCATTGCCGGGGAGCAATAGCGTGGGGTGAATATTCCCGTGTGTGCTTGTTTGCTTTATCAGTAAGTAGATTTTATTGGCTGTTCTAAGTTGTTCTCTATCTTTAGTTATGGATATGGAACATGAAATACCAAAATGATTAGGTTTACTTGCTACTCATGGAGATGGGGAACCTCCTAAAACCCTTGATGCTCATTATGTGAAAGATATTATGCACTACTTTAATAATCCTGAGAAAACCCCATTCAATTATATATTGGGAGGCACGTAGGATCAACGTGAATACTTTAGGGATTATCACTTGACTCAAAAAGGGAAACTATTATGGGATCAAACTTATATGTTGCATTGGTATGCTCGACAACTATGCTTGAGATATGATTATACTTGCTGCTCTAGGATGAAGGCTCCACACCTTCCCTTTTCATGCAAATTTAATGATAGTAAAACTTTGGCTTCTTATGCTAATGGTATATATGATTACTATGATGCGGAATTGAATAGAAAGAATTAATCTCTCTTACTTCAGTTATATCTACAGGGCTGAGGAGGGTAGCACGACGGAGAAGGTCTTCTGGTCTCAGTATGCTAAGGCCGGACATCCGGTGCCCCTTAGCGATCAGCTGAAGGAGCTGGTCGAGCTCCACAAGGTGGCCGAACAGGCCATGAAGGGCCTCATAGTTCGGTTGTGGACCAATGAGGCCATGCCTGGGAGCTACTTCGGCCTGGTGCAGCGGCTGGTGGATGCTTGTCCATGGGTTGAGGTCATGAAGCGATCCGCCTGTATTAAAGGTGCCCGTCGGGCCCTTGCCCGTGATAAGGTGCACTGGGGCAAGATGGATGCTGAGAAGCTTGTGACGGATGCGCCACCGCCGGGCAAGGAGTATCGCACGCCCGAGATGTATTACAAGAGTGTCCTGAAGGGTGCCCGCACTATTGCGGGTGAGTGCTCCAATAATGTAATATTTGAGTAGACTCGCATTTTTGTTATCCTGTGCGCTGAAAACTTTGTTCACATGAGCTAAGCAACGCTTGTTGATTTAAAATATTATCTTCTGTGCGGTTGTTTATCAAATCTGAGAGATGGCAAGTCGTCGGCTTCAACCCCCATGCCACGAGTGCGGGGGTGTTTTGGATAAATTTGAGCACACTTGTTCCCATATTTGGGTCCATCTAGGGAGGTGCTCAACACAACGAACTAGGCAACCGGACTTATAATGCTTGAACACTCTCACTTAGCCATAGAATTCTATAATTTTAAATTTCGGCGAAGCCCCTAGTATTCAGAAGGGCGAATTCGGGGCGCTATCCACGCCTGGGCCGGAAAGAGCCGGTTCCTCGCTCTAAGCGGCATAAGTCTTTAGGGACTCGAAAAAACCTCTCGAACAGCGACCGGCTCTCGCCTCATCATGACGGTCAGTTTTAGTTTTCTCCACTGAGGCGCTCGCCCAGCTCAACTGGGGCGCAATCGCAGTGCACTAGTAAAAAACAAGGCTTTCGTCCAAGCCAGTTTAGCCCATTAGTCCCGGTTCAATCCAGAACCGGGACCAATGGAGCTATTTGCCCCGGTTCGTGAGCCCAGGGGCCGGCCGGGCCACGTGGGCCATTGGTCCCGGTTCGTCCGGACCTTTTCGTCCCGGTTGGTGGGACGAACCGGGACCAATGGTCCTGGCTCCTGGCCAATGGTCCCGGTTCATGCCACCAACCGGGACCAATAGTGGTGCCTATATATAGCCCCTCACGCAAGAGCAGAGCACACTGCTCTGTTTTTTCTGGCCGAGGGGGAGAGGGCTTGGTTGTGCTCTAGCTCACCTCCTATGCACACAAGGTGTTCGATGGAATGCCCGAGCCACACTACTTAAGGTTTCTCCTCTCCAAGCTCGACCGCCAAGCTCCATTTTCCTCAATATTTATCTAGGTTTAGCGGTCCGTGACGCCCCGTCCCCGCCTTCACCGCCGTCGATCACCCGCGCCGATCTCATCGCCGGCACCACCGTGGTGAGCCTCTTGTTCTTATCTTCTTTCTGAAAGGAAAAATATTATTACTTGTTTGTTTAGATAGATACTTGTATTATTTTCTTACTTTTATTATTGCATCTTATATAGTGCGCCGATGGTTTTGGTATCCGCCCCCGTCGGCCCTCGTCCTGTCTATGATTCGGATGTGGTATATATTATCTTTTCATAACTATTGGTTCATTTATTGTTTATGAAAATTATGCCGACCAACGTGATATAGATTTTATTTATCTAGGAGGTTGTTGAACCGGAAATTCCAACCGATCTTTTGTAGAAAGAATTAATCTCTCTTACTTCAGTTATATCTATTTAGAGAGTTAACAGTAATTGGTCATTCACATGGTTAGTCATAAAATCCTACATAAAACTTGTAGATCACTGACTATGATATGTTTGATTGCATGCAATAGTTTTGTGATATAAAAATGGTGATATTAGAGTAATGCTAGTGAGTAATTCTGGATTGGTAGAAATACTTGTGTTAAAGTTTGTGATTCCCATAGCATGCACGTATGGTGAACCGTTATGTAACAAAGTCGGAGCATGATTTATTTTTTGACTGCCATCCTTTGTGTTGAGGTCGAGATCGCGCGATGGTTAACTCCTACCAACCCTTCCCCTAGGGCATGCGTGTATACTTTGTTTCAATAGCTTCTAGACTTTTTCAATAAGTATGTGAGTTCTTTATGACTAATGTTGAGTCCATGGATTATAAGCACTCTTACCCTTCCACCATTGCTAGCCTCTCTAGTACTGCGCAACTATTGCTGGTGCATTACACCCAACATATGTCGGTGGGAAACGACACCTATGGGATCACAAGAATCCCTACTGTGGCTGCGGGGGGCGAGATTGTGAGAAGAGCAGGATTAGTAACCAGCACAAGGATCGTTTACCCAGGTTCGGGCCGCGAGGATGCGTAAAACCCTAGTCAAAATTTGGTGGATGTATTGAGCGTTCTTGAGCTCTTGAACTAGCTACGGTGGTTGTGCTATTCCAAAGAGCCGAATCCCTCTCCAGTACACCATGGGCCTCCTTTTATAGTCTAAAGGCGCTGCCATAGTGGCACACAGGAGGTGGAAAGGCCTATAGTGCTATGAGCTTATCACTCGTATTACAGGACGAGGCGCATTTAATGCGTAGCTTAGGTGTCCTCTTGCTTTATCGGGGACGGGAGCGAGGCCCGTCCCGTCCATCGCCGCTCTTCTCGCTTCGACACGAGCCCTGGCCAGCAATGCATGGGGTGCCATGTAGGCAGGTAGGTAGCTGAGGTGGCGTGGTGGTAGGGTCTTCACGAAGATCTTCATGCCGCCACGCAGGCGCTTGATTAGTTGGCCTGGGAGCTGCATGTTGCCACGCAGGTGCCTGCCCAGCTGGTTGGGCTGGCAGCTGCATGTGAACGGTGGTGGAGACTTGGCTGGTGCAGGCCTGGTAGTGGCCCTGCTGACGCCCTTGGCAAGGGCCTTGCCGGGTGGCCCGTCAAGTGTCTTGCCATGGCGCGCTATCGTCCCCGACAAGGATCTTGCCGGGGGTCTTGCGGGTTTCCTCGGCAAGGATATTGTCGAGGATCGTTGCCTTCCAACCTTCACCTAATCTTGAATATTCTTTGTCTTCACAAAGATCTGCATGCCACCATGGAGGTGCCTCCCGAGCCCTGGCCCAACATAGTTGATGGTGTTGGATACCGTTGGTTCGAGGGTGGCTCACTCCGCTGGTGTGGGCGAGCCGCCCCGGCAAGGGTCTTGCCGGGGCCGCTGAGGCTGCCCCCGGCGAGGATCTTGCCGGGGGAACCTGCTTCGCCTCTCCACTTCTTTGTGTCCTTGGCCTTGGCGTTGCCTTGCTTGTCTTGAGCTTCGGCTTCTCTCTGGCTTCCCTCCCTTTCCTTGCTCCGTGTGGCCGCGGCGCGTTGCTCTGACTGTCCGTGCAAAAGTAAAGGGGTCAAAAGGAGAGCCCCTACTTTTGTACACCGACAGCAGCCCCCGGGCCTGGGCCACACATAAGCGCGACACGTTGTTGGGCCAGGCCCAAAACGTTGCGCGGGCAGGTGGGGCGAATTTTCACCGCAGTAATTCTTCGTCTGCTGTGCTTCCCCACGACCTGCGCGCGATGTGGGGGGTCGTGCGTGAAGTGGGGGTCATGCGTGGGGCGGTTTCCGCAGGCATGCGTCACATCATGGTAAAGAGGCGGCTCGCGCCTTCCCCATAAAAAGAGGGAGGCGTGGAGGCGCGGCTCATTTACTGGATGGACTCGGGTCGCGGCCTTCAAGGCACCCATGCCCCCCACCCCGATCACGGGGCAGGGAATGGTCACCTCTCCTATCTTTTCGACCCTGCTCGCCCGCCACGCGTCCTTCATGCAAGTGGTGGACTGCGGTGGCGGGAAACCGGGCCGTCGCTGATTGGGGCAGCGGGTCGGTCCTGATTCCCTGCGCCTCCGATGGCTGGATTGGCTGAGTTGGGCGGCCGATCCTCGACCCTACCTCTTTATAAGGTGGGAGAGGGAGGGCGTCATCCCTCATTCCCTGAGTATCCATTCTTCTTCTCCCTTGCTTCTCCCTTTCTTCCGCCATGGCGAGAAAAGGTGATGGGCCTTCGACGGTGGCTGCGAGGTTCGCTGCTCGTCAGTGCGTCCCTCCTTCGCAAGAGCCTACGGTGGCGGATCTAGCCACGAGAGGAAGTGGGAGGGGGCGAGGCCAAGGTCGCTGTGGTTCTCAGGGGAGAGGGGGACGAGGCGGTGCGGCGGCTGCGCCTCCGCCTGCGGAGCCCCCCGCGGTGGAGGGTCACGTCGGGGACCAGCCCCGTGAATTCTTCATCAGGCTGCGCCGGCCGCCGCGTCGCCGTCTCTGTCTCCCCACCCCTTCGCTCGGGAAATGGAGCCCGACCCGCCCTAGTCCCTCATATTGCACATGAGGGGCTTATGGACCGGTGGCACGCGGGTCGATGGTGACTTCCCTGCTCCTCATGTTATGTATCTCCGTCGCGGATGGAGGGCGGCCCGCTCTCCGTCAAGGTCTGCGTGGAGAGCTCCTTCGACGATGAAGAATCCTCCACAAGCGGGAGTGACGAGGAGGACAGCGGCAGCGACAACGAGGGAGTCAAGCGGTAGGATGCCGACTCCGACTTCGACTGACCTCGCTGCTGTTCCCTCGGCCACGCGCCCTACTGAGGGCCTTCCTCACCAAGATCTCCTTCGGGGCGCTCCCCGTCGTCTCCTTGGGCGGCTGGCGTAGGAGGGCCGGAGAAGCCAAAGGAGGCAGGTGGCGGCCGTCAACTCGGAGTACGCGGGCAACGATGCCTTCATTGCGTACTGCCGCCCTGCCACCTCGTCTTCCAGCTCTTCCGTCGGCACCGAGATGCTCTCTTGGCACCTTCTACTCCTCGCACCTCGCCTAGGAACTCCTTTCACCCTCTTGCTGTCATGTTCCATCTTCTGAGGAGAGGGACAAGAAAGGGATCACGGGCACTGTCGGTGTCAAAACCGGCGGATCTCGGGTAGGGGGTCCCGAACTGTGCGTCTAGGCGGATGGTAACAGGAGACAAGGGACATGATGTTTTACCCAGGTTCGGGCCCTCTCGATGCAGGTAAAACCCTACGTCCTTCTTGAGTGATTTTGATGATGTGGGTATTACAAGAGTAGATCTACCACGAGATCAAGGAGGCTAAACCGTAGAAGCTAGCCTATGGTATGATTGTTGTTACGTCCTACGGACTAAAACCATCCGGTTTATATAGACACCGGAGAGGGCTAGGGTTACACAGAGTCGGTTACAATGGTAGGAGATCTACATATCCGTATCGCCAAGCTTGCCTTCCACGCCAAGGAAAGTCCCATCCGGACACGGGACGAAGTCTTCAATCTTGTATCTTCATAGTCTTGGAGTCCGGCGATGATGATAGTTTGGCTATCCAGACACCCCCTAGTCCAGGACTCCCTCAGTAGCCCCTGAACCAGGCTTCAATGACGACGAGTCCGGCGCGCATATCGTCTTCGGCATTGCAAGGCAGGTTCCTCCTCAAAATAATTTCTAGAAGATTGTGAACACCAGGATAGTGTCCGGCTCTGCAAAATAAATTCCACATTCCACCATAGAGAGAATAATATTAACACAAGTTCAATCTGCTGACGTGTTTTGTGGCGGGACATCACACCACGACCAAGCCTTTACTTGAATTATTTTTATTATACCACCTCAGTGCGTTTAGCGAAGCGGTTTCCTTGGCACGTCTTGTCGAAGCACAGATCGTGTTCCCCTTATTCCGGGATTCCCATCAATACGGATGTGGGTAACCCAACCGTGCCATTGATTGCGGTGCTTGGGAGAAAAGCGAGTTTTATCAGGCCGGTGGGGACGCATAGTTTCGTCCGCCCATATATAAGGGGATAAGGATCCACCTTTTTACCTATGCCTTCTTCCTCCTCTGCTTATGCATCTTCGTGCACTCGAGCTCCAGCGCCCAAGTTCGCACATCTCACCTCAACCTCCTCCAACTATGTCCGGAGCGGGAGGCAAGTGGATGGCCTCCTCCGTTACGGAGGGGCATATCAAGAAGCTGCGCAGCGCCGGATATCTGTCCAGCGACATCGCGCACCGGCTCCCCAACGAGGGGCAGCCCATCCCCACCCCCAGGCCCCATGAGAGGGTGGTATTCCTTCCCCATTTACTCCGCGGACTGGGCTTCCCACTTCACCCCTTTGTCCGGGGGCTCATGTTCTACTACGGCCTGGATTTCCATGATCTGGCCCCGAATTTCATCCTCAACATCTCGGCGTTTATCGTCGTGTGCGAGGCTTTCTTCTGCATCCAGCCCCACTTCGGCTTGTGGCTCAAGACCTTCAATGTCAAGCCGAAGGTTGTGAAGGGGAGTCAAGCAGAGTGCGGAGGCACCATGGTGGGCAAGATACCCAATGTTACTTGGCTCGAGGGTGCCTTCGTGGAAACCATCAAGGGGTGGCAATCGGGGTGGTTCTACATCACCGAGCCGCGTGACCCTAAATGGGCAGCGGCCCCCGAATTCAGATCTGGCATCCCCACACGGCTCACCTCTTGGAAAGAGAGTGGCCTGACTTGGGGCGATTCGGAGGAGCTGACCGGACTCCAAGCCTACATCCTGAAGCTGGTGAACAAGAAGCTCAAGCTTGTCAACGTAGTCCAGGTCATGCTCGTCCGCCGGATTCTTCCATGCCAACAACGGGCCTTTAAATTGTGGGAGTTCGATCCGGCTCAGCACCGAACCTTGAGCGGGCTCTTCGACACTAGGTACGAAGATGCCTGGAAGGTGCTGTTTAAGGGCGCCGAAGCTCCCGCGTCCGCTACCGAAGATCGCGGATTCAGCTCGCAGTGCTAGGCAAGCGAGGTAAGCGATTCTACCCTTTACGGGACACTTGTTTTTCATAGTTTGACTCTATGCGGGATCTAAACTCCCTCTCCTTTGACAGGACTGGCTGAAGAAGGCCGAGCAGACTAACTTTCTGGCCCCTTTGCGAGAAGACCCAACGGACGCCCGTTTAACGGGGCTGCTGGTTCCGGCACCCCACGTGGTGCCGGAGAAGAAGGCCAAGAAGGAGGCCATGGGCACTCGAAAGAGTTCCCGTTTTCAGGTGTCCGATGACTCCCAGGTGGACTCCTCCCCCGAGGACGAGGAGGACAAGAAAAAGGCCTCTCCCCAACGAGGGAGGCCGAAGGGTCCAAGAAGGGAAGAACTCTTCCCCCGGACTGTTCCGCCAACGCCGGTGGCGACGACGAGGATTGGCCTCCAAGGGCCAAGCCCATGGCAAGATCGTAAGTATCCGGACTCCCAAATGACTTCATGATTTTTCTTTTTGCCACATGGTGTCTTTCTAACGCCGCATACAAGCCTACATTCCGCCCAAGGACGATCTTCCCGCTTCGTCGAGCGGGTCCTTGGGCACGTCGGATGTGAACAGTACTTCACTTCCAACCGCCTCCTCCCCCCGTGACGCTGACGACGCCGAGGTGGGATCCCAGAGAGGGACCCACCCAGAGGAGGAGGACCCGGAGGTGCCACAGGGCGACCTCCCGGACTTCGTGCCGGAATCCGCACCGGAACCTGCAGTGGTTCCGGAGTCCCGCGAGCGGCCCCTTCGCAAGAAGGGCAAGACCATGGCGCCGGCGGCCTCCGTCCAACTGGAGGCGCCGGATAACTTGCTGGAGGCGCTCAATGGCGCTTCCTTCGAGGAGGAACACCGCACTGTCATGAGTGCGATGATTCAGAATGTCCAGCTCGCCAAAAGCGGGCTGACCGAAGCCTGCAGCAGCCTTCTATCAGGCTTTGAGGTAAGAATATTAATATATGTAAAATAGTACCGCATAGACAGTAGCCCCTGATGCTTGGTTCGGTCTTCGTAAAGAAAAGCCGGACTGAGGATCTAAAAAGATATACGCAGGAGTCTTAATAAATATGTCAATATGGGATTGCAGGCTGCGCTGCTGACCTCTGCCGCACTGACTGCGGAGGTCAATGCTTTGAAGAAAAGCCTCGAGCGGTCCGAGAACGAGCGCGGCCGTGCCAAGAAGTAGCTCGAGGACAAGGAGGGTGAGTGACACCTTATTAAAGTTGTACCTTACAGAAAAGGATTTGGTTGCAAGATAAATGACAAGGATAACGTGGGTACTTCAGGGGCCACGAACGAGGTGGCGACCTTGAAGGAGGCGGTGTCCGCGGCCGAACGTAATGCGGCCGTGGAGCGTGCTGGGTGAGAGAAGCAGGAGGAGTGGGTAGCGGAGGTACAGCAAGAGCTCCAGTCTCTCATGGAAAAGCATGAGAGTTTGGAGCGCGACTCGAAGACTCAAGAGTCCAAGCTTGCATCGGCTCTTGAGAGCGCCAAAGCCGCTAAGGTCGAAGCCCACAAGGCCCTTCAGGAGATCGAGGCGTTGAAGAAAATAGCGGCGGGTAAGGCATTTTTCATGCAAAGCAAGCATGTGAATGTGAATTACCTGTTACTTACCCGAATTCAGAGCTCTCCAGGAGCGTTCGTAGATCTGCCCCGTAGCGTGTCTGATGCTACCGCTTTCTACAGGGCTGAGGAGGGTAGCACGACGGAGAAGGTCTTCTGGTCTCAGTATGCTAAGGCCGGACATCCGGTGCCCCTTAGCGATCAGCTGAAGGAGCTGGTCGAGCTCCACAAGGTGGCCGAACAGGCCATGAAGGGCCTCATAGTTCGGTTGTGGACCAATGAGGCCATGCCTGGGAGCTACTTCGGCCTGGTGCAGCGGCTGGTGGATGCTTGTCCATGGGTTGAGGTCATGAAGCGATCCGCCTGTATTAAAGGTGCCCGTCGGGCCCTTGCCCGTGATAAGGTGCACTGGGGCAAGATGGATGCTGAGAAGCTTGTGACGGATGCGCCACCGCCGGGCAAGGAGTATCGCACGCCCGAGATGTATTACAAGAGTGTCCTGAAGGGTGCCCGCACTATTGCGGGTGAGTGCTCCAATAATGTAATATTTGAGTAGACTCGCATTTTTGTTATCCTGTGCGCTGAAAACTTTGTTCACATGAGCTAAGCAACGCTTGTTGATTTAAAATATTATCTTCTGTGCGGTTGTTTATCAAATCTGAGAGATGGCAAGTCGTCGGCTTCAACCCCCATGCCACGAGTGCGGGGGTGTTTTGGATAAATTTGAGCACACTTGTTCCCATATTTGGGTCCATCTAGGGAGGTGCTCAACACAACGAACTAGGCAACCGGACTTATAATGCTTGAACACTCTCACTTAGCCATAGAATTCTATAATTTTAAATTTCGGCGAAGCCCCTAGTATTCAGAAGGGCGAATTCGGGGCGCTATCCACGCCTGGGCCGGAAAGAGCCGGTTCCTCGCTCTAAGCGGCATAAGTCTTTAGGGACTCGAAAAAACCTCTCGAACAGCGACCGGCTCTCGCCTCATCATGACGGTCAGTTTTAGTTTTCTCCACTGAGGCGCTCGCCCAGCTCAACTGGGGCGCAATCGCAGTGCACTAGTAAAAAACAAGGCTTTCGTCCAAGCCAGTTTAGCCCATTAGTCCCGGTTCAATCCAGAACCGGGACCAATGGAGCTATTTGCCCCGGTTCGTGAGCCCAGGGGCCGGCCGGGCCACGTGGGCCATTGGTCCCGGTTCGTCCGGACCTTTTCGTCCCGGTTGGTGGGACGAACCGGGACCAATGGTCCTGGCTCCTGGCCAATGGTCCCGGTTCATGCCACCAACCGGGACCAATAGTGGTGCCTATATATAGCCCCTCACGCAAGAGCAGAGCACACTGCTCTGTTTTTTCTGGCCGAGGGGGAGAGGGCTTGGTTGTGCTCTAGCTCACCTCCTATGCACACAAGGTGTTCGATGGAATGCCCGAGCCACACTACTTAAGGTTTCTCCTCTCCAAGCTCGACCGCCAAGCTCCATTTTCCTCAATATTTATCTAGGTTTAGCGGTCCGTGACGCCCCGTCCCCGCCTTCACCGCCGTCGATCACCCGCGCCGATCTCATCGCCGGCACCACCGTGGTGAGCCTCTTGTTCTTATCTTCTTTCTGAAAGGAAAAATATTATTACTTGTTTGTTTAGATAGATACTTGTATTATTTTCTTACTTTTATTATTGCATCTTATATAGTGCGCCGATGGTTTTGGTATCCGCCCCCGTCGGCCCTCGTCCTGTCTATGATTCGGATGTGGTATATATTATCTTTTCATAACTATTGGTTCATTTATTGTTTATGAAAATTATGCCGACCAACGTGATATAGATTTTATTTATCTAGGAGGTTGTTGAACCGGAAATTCCAACCGAGAGGTTAAATTTAGTTGAAGAAGAAAACAATTTCTTGAAGGAAAAAATAAAAAAACTTAAGGAGGAGAAGATGATATTGGAGTTGCATGTTGCGGATGTCGTCGATGATCACAAGATCAAGATGGATGCAATGCGCTTGAAGATGAGAAAGATTAGAAAATATGCCATTCATACCGAGGCTTGGTATCATTATGCCGTTGGATCAGTTGTTACCTTGGTTGCGATTATGATCTCATTTGTTTTCGCATTGAAATGTTTTACATAGTTTCAATGTATGGTTTAATTAATTTAGATGCTCTGCAGAGCTTTATGTTGTTAGAGGAGAACTATGTATCTACTTTGGTTTTTATGTGATGATGAACTTCTATTAATTTGGTCACTTAATTATCTATTCATGATGTTCTGTAATGATTTTTGACACACTTAATTATATATAATGCACGCAGATGAACCGACAATGGATGTACGGTGACAGACACACCTCCGAGTACATTAAGGGCGTGCATGATTTTCTCGAAGTGGCCGAGTACATTAAGGGGTTATGATGGAAGACGGCGAGGAAGAAGAGTACGATGACAACTATGTGCCCCCTGAATACGGTGATGCTACTGAACATCAAGATGCACCAGACGATGTGCACGCTGGTGCTACAACGGGCGAAGCTGCTGAAGATCAAGAGGAACCAGACGATGTGCCCGATGATGATGATCTCCGCCGGGTCATTGTCGATGCAAGGACACAATGCGAAAGTCAAAAGGAGAAGCTGAAGTTCGATCGCATGTTAGAGGATCACACAAAGGGGTTGTACCCCAATTGTGAAGATGGCAACACAAAGCTCGGTACCGTACTCGAATTGCTGCAGTGGAAGGCAGAGAATGCTGTGCCTGATAAAGGATTTGAGAAGCTACTAAAAATAATGAAGATACATGCATGCCCTAATGACTGAATTGCCCGACAGTACATACGCAGCAAAGAAGGTCGTATGCCCTCTAGGATTGGAGGTTGAGAAGATACATGCATGCCCTAATGACTGCATCCTCTACCGCGGTGCCTACAAGGATCTGAACGCATGCCCGGTATGCGGTGCATTGCGGTATAAGATCAGACGAGATGACCCTGGTGATGTTGACGGCGAGCCTCCCAGGAAGAGGGTTCCTGCGAAGGTGATGTGGTATGCTCCTATAATACCACGGTTGAAACGTCTGTTCAGAAACGGAGAGCATGCCAAGTTGATGCGATGGCATAGTGAGGACCATAAGAAAGACGGGAAGTTGAGAGCACCCGCTGACGGGTTGCAGTGGAGAAAAATTGAGAGAAAGTACCGGGATGAGTTTGCAAAGGACCCAAGGAACGTATGGTTTGCTTTAAGCACGGATGGCATTAATCCTTTCGGGGAGCAGAGCAGCAATCACAACACCTGGCCCGTGACTCTATGTATGTATAACCTTCCTCCTTGGATGTGCATGAAGCGGAAGTTCATTGCCAGTTCTCATCCAAGGCCCTAAGCAACCCGGCAACGACATTGATGTGTACCTAAGGCCATTAGTTGGCCCGCTCTCAGTAACCATTCAGGACAGACAAACAAGGGATACCACGCATGCGCGCACTGTTTACTTGGGACCGATAGTATATACCTGGCAAGCTGCAGGAAGAATGTGTACCTGGGCCATCGTCGATTTCTTCCGACCAACCATCAATGTCGAAAGAAAGGCAAGCATTTCAAAGGCGAGGCAGATCACCGGAAGAAGCCCGCCATGCGTACCGGTGATCACGTACTGAAAAAGTTGGCATAGCTTGTGCATGTACAAAACGGACAATGATATCATACTTGTCTGTTACAAAGTTGGCATGTTATCATCATAATAGTTGCGGGAGAAAGTCTTCACTTTTTCTTCGCTTGGGTCGTTTGCTTATTGTGCCGTAACCATGGATAATCTTCATCGTTTATCAGGATGCTTGGGTCAGCCTTGACTTTGAAGGGGGGAATTTCATGAAACTTTTCATACTCTTCAGACATGTCTGTCTTGCCGTCCACTCCCAGGATGTCCCTTTTTCCTGAAAGAACTATGTGGCGCTTTAGCTCATTGTATGATGTATTCGCTTCCTTATCTTTTCTTTTCCTCGGTCTGGTAGACATGTCCTTCACATAGATAACCTGTGCCACATCATTGGCTAGGACGAACGGTTCGTCAGTGTACCCAAGATTTTTCAGATCCACTGTGGTCATTCCGTACTGGGGGTCTACCTGTACCCCGCCTCCTGACAGATTGACCCACTTGCACTTAAACAAAGGGACCTTAAAATCTACTCCGTAGTCAAGTTCCCATATGTCTGCTATGTAACCATAATATGTGTCATTTCCCTTGTGGGTTGCTGCATCAAAGCGGACACCGCTGTTTTTGTTGGTGCTCTTTTCATCTTGGTCAATCGTGTAAAATGTATTCCCATTTATCTCGTATCCTTTCCAAATCATTACAATCGAAGATGGTCCCCTGGACAACAAGTACAGCTCATCACAAACAGTGCTGTCACCTCTGAGACGTGTTTCCAACCAACTGCTGAAAGTCCTGATGTGTTCACATGTAATCCAGTCGTCGCACTGCTCCGGGTGTTTGGAGCGCAGACTGTTCTTGTGTTCATCGACATACGGGGTCACCAAGGTAGAGTTCTGTAGAACTGTGTAGTGTGCTTGAGACCAAGAATATCCGTCCCTGCATATTATTGAGTCCCTTCCAAGCGTGCCTTTTCCAGTCAGTCTCCCCTCATACCGCGATTTAGGGAGACCTATCTTCTTAAGGCCAGGAATGAAGTCAACACAAAACCCGATGACATCCTCTGTTTGATGGCCCATGGAGATGCTTCCTTCTGGCCTAGCGCGGTTACGAACATATTTCTTTAGGACTCCCATGAACCTCTCAAAGGGGTAGATATTGTGTAGAAATACGGGCCCCAGAATGACAATCTCGTCGACTAGATGAACTAGGACGTGCGTCATGATATTGAAGAAGGATGGTGGGAACACCCGCTCGAAACTGACAAGACATTGCGCCACATCACTCCTTAGCGTTGGTACGATTTCTGGATCGATCACCTTCTGAGATATTGCATTGAGGAATGCACATAGCTTCACAATGGCTAGTCGGACGTTTTCCGGTAGAAGCCCCCTCAATGCAACCGGAAGCAGTTGCGTCATAATCACGTGGCAGTCATGAGACTTTAGGTTCTGGAACTTTTTCTCTAGCATATTTATTATTCCCTTTATATTCGACGAGAAGCCAGTCGGGACCTTCATACTGAGCAGGCATTGAAAGAATATTTCTTTCTCTTCTTTCGTAAGAGCGTAGCTGGCAGGACCTTCATACTGCTTCGGAGGCATGCCCTCTTTTTCATGCAAGCGTTGCAGGTCCTCTCGTGCCTCAGGTGTATCTTTTGTCTTCCCATACACGCCCAAGAAGCCTAGCAGGTTCACGCAAAGGTTCTTCGTCACGTGCATCACGTCGATCGAAGAGCGGACCTCTAGGTATTTCCAGTAGGGTAGGTCCCAAAATATAGATTTCTTCTTCCACATGGGTGCGTGATTCTCAGCGTCATTCGGAACAGCTAGTCCGCCGGGACCCTTTCCAAAGATTACGTGTAAATCATTGACCATAGCAAGTACGTGATCACCGGTACGCATGGCGGGCTTCTTCCGGTGATCTGCCTCGCCTTTGAAATGCTTGCCTTTCTGTCGACATTGATGGTTGGTCGGAAGAAATCGACAATGGCCCAGGTACAAATTCTTCCTGCAGCTTGCCAGGTATATACTATCGGTGTCAAGTAAACAGTGCGTGCATGCGTGGTATCCCTTGTTTGTCTGTCCTAAAAGGTTACTGAGAGCGGGCCAATCGTTGATGGTCACGAACAGCAACGCCTTTAGGTTAAATTCCTCCTGTTTGTGCTCATCCCACGTACGTACACCGTTTCCATTCCACAGCTGTAAAAGTTCTTCAACGAATGGCCTTAGGTACATCAATGTCGTTGCCGGGTTGCTTAGGGCCTTGGATGAGAACTGGCATCATAATGAACTTCCGCTTCATGCACATCCAAGGAGGAAGGTTATACATACATAGAGTCACGGGCCAGGTTCTGTGATTGCTGCTCTGCTCCCCGAAAGGATTAATGCCATCCGCGCTTAAAGCAAACCATACGTTCCTTGGGTCCTTTGCAAACTCATCCCAGTACTTTCTCTCAATTTTTCTCCACTGCGACCCGTCAGCGGGTGCTCTCAACTTCCCGTCTTTCTTACGGTCCTCACTGTGCCATCGCATCAACTTGGCATGCTCTCCGTTTCTGAACAGACGTTTCAACCGTGGTATTATAGGAGCATACCACATCACCTTCGCAGGAACCCTCTTCCTAGGAGGCTCGCCGTCAACATCACCAGGGTCATCTCGTCTGATCTTATACCGCAATGCACCGCATACTGGGCATGCGTTCAGATCCTTGTAGGCACCGCGGTAGAGGATGCAGTCATTAGGGCATGCATGTATCTTCTCAACCTCCAATCCTAGAGGGCATACGACCTTCTTTGCTACGTATGTACTGTCGGGCAATTCGTTATCCTTTGGAAGCTTCTTCTTCATTATTTTTAGTAACTTCTCAAATCCTTTATCAGGCACAGCATTCTCTGCCTTCCACTGCAGCAATTCGAGTACGGTACCGAGCTTTGTGTTGCCATCTTCGCAATTGGGGTACAACCCCTTTTTGTGATCCTCTAACATGCGATCGAACATCAGCTTCTCCTTTTGACTTTCGCATTGTGTCCTTGCATCGACAATGACCCGGCGGAGATCATCATCAACGGGCACATCGTCTAGTTCCTCTTGATCTTCAGCAGCTTCGCCCGTTGCAGCACCATCGTGCACATCGTCTGGTGCATCTTGATGTTCAGTAGCATCACCGTATTCAGGGGGCACATAGTTGTCATCGTACTCTTCTTCCTCGCCGTCTTCCATCATAACCCCTATTTCTCCGTGCCTCGTCCAAACATTATAGTGTGGCATGAAACCCTTGTAAAGCAGGTGGGTGTGAAGGATTTTCCGGTCAGAGTAAGACTTCGTATTCCCACATATAGGGCATGGACAACACATAAAACCATTCTGCTTGTTTGCCTCAGCCACTTCGAGAAAATCATGCACACCCTTAATGTACTCAGAGGTGTGTCTTGAACTGTACATCCATTGCCGGTTCATCTGCGTGCATTATATATAATCAAGTGTGTCAAAAATCATTACAGAACATCATGAATAGATAATTAAGTGACCAAATTAATAGAAGTTCATCATCACATTAAAACCAAAGTACATACATAGTTCTCATCTAACAACATAACGCTCTGCAGAACATCTAAATTAATTAAACCATACATTGAAACTATGTAAAACATTTCAATGCGAAAACAAATGCGATCATAATCGCAACCAAGGTAACAACTGATCCAACGGCATAATGATACCAAGCCTCGGTATGAATGGCATATTTTCTAATCTTTCTCATCTTCAAGCGCATTGCATCCATCTTGATCTTGTGATCATCGACGACATCCGCAACATGCAACTCCAATATCATCTTCTCCTCCTTAAGTTTTTTTATTTTTTCCTTCAAGAAATTGTTTTCTTCTTCAACTAAATTTAACCTCTCGACAATAGGGTCGGTTGGAATTTCTGGTTCAACAACCTCCTAGATAAATAAAATCTATGTCATGTTGGTCGGCATAATTTTCATAAACAATAAATGAACCAATACTTATGAAAAGATAATATATACCACATCCAAATCATAGACAGGACGAGGGCCGACGGGGGCGGATACCAAAACCATCGGCGCACTATATAAGATGCAATAATAAAAGTAAGAAAATAATACAAGTATCTATATAAACAAACAAGTAATAATATTTTTCCTTTCAGAAAGAAGATAAGAACAAGAGGCTCACCACGGTGGTGCCGGCGATGAGATCGGCGCGGGTGATCAACGGCGGTGAAGACGGGGACGGGGCGTGACGGGCCGCTAAACCTAGATAAATATTGAGGAAAATGGAGCTTGGCGGTCGAGTTTGGAGAGGAGAAACCTTAAGTAGTGTGGCTCGGGCATTCCATCGAACACCTTGTGTGCATAGGAGGTGAGCTAGAGCACAACCAAGCCGTCTCCCCCTCGGCCAGAAAAAACAGAGCAGTGTGCTCTGCTCTTGCGCGAGGGGCTATATATAGGCACCACTATTGGTCCCGGTTGGTGGCATGAACCGGGACTAAAGGTAACCCTTTTGGTCCCGGTTCATGCCACCAACCAGGACCAATAGTGGTGGGCCAGGAGCCAGGACCATTGGTCCCGGTTCGTCCCACCAACCGGGACCAAAGGTCCGGATGAACCGGGACCAATGGCCCACGTGGCCCGGCCGGCCCCCTGGGCTCACGAACCTTGGCAAATAGCTCCATTGGTCCCGGTTCTGGATTGAACCGAGACTAATGGGCTAAACTGGCCTGGACGAAAGCCCTGTTTTCTACTAGTGGGATGGGACTATTAAGCATGTCCCCCTCCAGGGGTAGGCTGCGGAATGGTGTATAAAATAGATTTAGTGCTCGTAATGGAGACCACCTGGATATTTGTCGTTGCCTTTCTCCTTCCCTGGCTTTTGCATCGCGAGTTCGGCCGGTCTACTGCCGGACAGGGCCTCTGGTGAACGGAGTCCTATGGGTAAGAAAGAAAAAGAAAAAAAGGAATGACACACTTGGGAGCCCCTGATGTGGTTAAGCCGCATTCTGGGCCTGTCGTGGTCGTGCCCCTCCCCCTATGCCCATGGTATCTCCAGAGCGTAATGATGTATGCAAAGGACCAGTCTTGCAATCTTGCGAGGGCTGGGGTTGGGGCCGCATTGCTACGCGTGCTCGGAACGTGTCTGGTGGTCTTGTTGTAGGTTACTCCAGGCGCGTTTAGCCGTGTCCGGTCGCTTAACGGCCGGACTTGAGAATTACCTTAAGAGGCTGCATTGTACTTCTGCCGCGAGAGCCGCTGTATGTTCCTCCATTCGGAGGGAGCGTTCGGTGTTTCCATTGACTGTGATGACTCCTCGAGGTCCTGGCATCTTGAGCTTGAGGTATGCGTAGTGCGGCACCGCGTTGAACTTTGCAAACGCGGGCCGTCCGAGCAGAGCATGATAGCCGCTGCGGAACGGAACTATGTCGAAGATTAACTCCTCACTTCGGAAGTTACCCGGGGATCCGAAGACCACTTCCAGTGTAACTGATCCCGTACAATTGGCCTCTACACCTGGTATGACGCCTTTGAAGGTCGTCTTTGTGGGTTTAATCCTTGAGGGGTCTATGCCCATTTTGCGCACTGTGTCCCGATAAAGCAGGTTCAGGCTGCTGCCGCCGTCCATCAGGACTCTGGTGAGGTGAAATCCATCGACGATTGGGTCTAAAACCAATGTGGCGAATCCGCCGTGGCGGATGCTGGTGGGGTGGCCCCTTCGATCAAAAGTGATCGGGCAGGAGGACCATGGGTTGAACTTCGGGGCGACTAGCTCCATCGCGTATACGTCCCTGAGTGCACGCTTCCGCTCCCTCTTGGGTATGTGGGTTGCGTATATCATATTCACCGTCCGCACTTGTGGGGGGAAATCCTTCTGTCCTCTACTGTTCGGTGGTCGGGTCTCTTCTTCGTCATCGCTATGCAGCCCCTTGCCATTGTTTTCGGCAATGAGCTTGCCTGCCTGCTTGAATACCCAACAGTCCTTGTTGGTGTGGTTGGCTGGATTTTCAGGGGTGCTGTGTATCTGGCACGAGCAATCGAGTATTCGGTCCAAATTGGACGGCCCGTAGTAGTTCTTTTGAATGGCTTTTTCCGCTGACCGAGTTTGGAGCCTCTAAATCCGGCATTGACTGTCGTATCCTCATTATTGTCGCCGTTAATGCGGCGTTTGTTCTTGTTGCGACGCGACCTGCCATTGCGGTCCTTTGTATCCGGACTGCCAGAATTTTTGCTGAGGTTGTTGCTGCGGGCTAGCTAGCTGTCCTCTCCCGCGCAGAAGCGGGTCATGAGTGATGTGAGGGCTGCTATGGATTTCGGCTTTTCCTGTCCCAGGTGCCGGGCAAGCCACTCGTCGCGGATGTTATGTTTGAAGGCCGCGAGAGCCTCCGCATCCGGACAGTCGAGGATTTGATTTTTCTTAGTTAAGAACCGTGTCCAGAATTGTCTGCCGATTCGCCTGGCTGCTGAATTATGTGGCTTAGGTCGTCAGCGTCTGGTGGTCGCACATACGTGCCCTGGAAGTTATCAAGGAATGCGGCTTCCAGGTCCTCCCAACACCCAATTGATTCTGCTGGCAAGATGTTAAGCCAATGCCGAGCTCGTCCTTTAAGCTTGAGTGGGAGTTATTTGATGGCGTGAAGATCGTCACCGCGGGCCATGTGGATATGAAGGAGATAGTCTTCGATCCAAACTGCGGGGTCTGTTGTGCCATCATAGGATTCAATATTCACAGGTTTAAACCCTTCGGGGATTTGATGATCCATTACTTCATCTGTGAAGCATAGTGGGTGTGCGGCGCCTCTGTATTGGGCTATATCGCGACGGAGCTCCAACGAGCTTTGTCTATTGTGTTCGGCCCGGCCGGACTTACTGTGTCCGGCGCGATGGTTGTCGTCACGTATCATGGGGCGCCCACGCGATCCGTAGATCGATCTTGATTGTCTTGCCTTATCCTCCAATATATCTCGCAAGTCTGGAGCGTTCCCCTGTGGCCTTGTGCTTTTCGAGCGATGCCGGGGTACAGTTCTAGTGGAGGGCCTAGAGGCCTCTATGTCGCGGCCACGAGGTGGCCAGTCAACCGTATTTTGCTCTGGTGATGCAGGTTTATAAGCCTCCTCCTCTAATCGGGGGAGCAACTTGCGTTTGGGGTAGCTTTTGGAGGGGCGTTCCAGCTCATGCTCTTTGGGTGCAAGGACTTCAGTCCATCTACCGGCTAGCAGATCCTGATCAGCTCTAAGCTGTTGCTGCTTTTTCTTGAGGCTATTTGCCGTGGCCATAAGCCTGCGTTTAAAACGCTCTTGTTCGACGGGATCCTCAGGCACGACAAATTCGTCGTCGTCGAGGCTTGCCTCGTCTCCGGAGGGAGGCATGTAATTATCATCCTCTACCTCTTCGTCTGCCGCTCTCTCATGAGGGGTGGCATCTCCGTCCTCCTGCGATGAATCTTGCTGGAGGGGGTTGTCTTCGGCACTGTCTGGGGTATTATTATCTCTAGTGCCAGAATCGCCATTCTTGCTGTGGTGGGATTTAGAGCGGCGCCGCTGACGCCGGCGCTTGGGCTGTTTCTTGGAGGGGTATTCCTCCGCTGTTCCTTCACCATTCCCATCCTTTGGGATATCCACCATGTATATGTCGTATGACGAGGTGGCTTTCCAGTGCCCAGTAGGCGCTGATTCTTGGTCGTCTCCGGCATCGTCGTCCATACTGTCGATGTCTTCGGAGTCGAAGTCTAGCATGTCGGTTAGATCGTCGACAGCGGCTACTAAGTGGGTGGTGGGTGGGTCTTGAATTTCTTCGTCATCCGCATCCAAACCGTCCTGACCGCAGTCCGGCTAGGGCTCTCCTGATAACGAGAGATACTTTAGCGAACTCAGGATGTCGCCGAAAGGTGAGTGCTGAAAGATGTCTGCAGCGGTGAACTCCATAATCGGCGCCCAATCGGATTCGATTGGAGGGGCGCGGGAGGTTCGGAGTCCGGCAAGGAGTTCGGCACCTTGGAGTCACGAGCTTGAGAAGGGACAAAGTCAGTATTCGACTCTATCACCGTAGAGGTTGCAGCCCCTGAGGCGGTGTCTAACCACCCGTCCTTGATCTGCACAGCTGGCTCCGAATCAAGGGTTGGAGCAGACTCGTGTGCGGCCTCCAGGGCACTGTCCGGCAGCAGAGCTAAATCATGCCCATCGTGACAGTGCGGCGCACTCGGCTGTGGCTCGAATCCATTGAAGATCAAGTCTCCGCGGACGTCAGCCGTGAAGTTAAGACTTCCAAATCTGACCTGACGGCCAGGGGCGTATCTTTCAATCTGCTCCAGATGGCCGAACGAATTGGCCCGCAGTGCAAAGCCACCGAATACGAAGATCTATCCGGGGAGAAAAGTCTCACCCTGGACCGCGTCGTTATTGATGATCGAAGGAGCCATCGAGACTATCAGTGACGACACAGAGGAACTCTCAATGAAAGCACCATGTCAGTGTCAAAACCGGCGGATCTCGGGTAGGGGGTCCCGAACTGTGCGTCTAAGCGGATGGTAACAGGAGACAAGGGACACGATGTTTTACCCAGGTTTGGGCCCTCTTGATGGAGGTAAAACCCTATGTCCTGCTTGATTGATATTGATGATGTGGGTATTACAAGAGTAGATCTACCATGAGATCAAGGAGGCTAAACCCTAGAAGCTAGCCTATGGTATGATTGTTGTTATGTCCTACAGACTAAAACCATCCGGTTTATATAGACACCGGAGAGGGCTAGGGATACACAGAGTCGGTTACAATGGTAGGAGATCTACATATCCGTATCGCCAAGCTTGCCTTCCATGCCAAGGAAAGTCCCATCCGGACACGAGACGAAGTCTTCAATCTTGTATCTTCATAATCTTGGAGTCCGGCCGATGATGATAGTTCGGCTATCCGGACACCCCCTAGTCCAGGACTCCCTCAGGCACCTTATCTCTTTTTAAGTTTGTAAGCCTTCGCTAAATTTAGAACTTGTAATCCCCTTGCTCATGTTTTTCATTCCGTATGAAATGTACCTGTATGGGATGTTTTTAATGAAAAAGGGATGTTTTTAATGAAATGTACCCGTGACAAGGAGCGAATCCTTGTTACTTTTTAAGATAAACGTTTTCACCCGGCAACAGGCCTTGCTGTCCCCCTCACTTTGCTCGACTAGCCTCGCGCTCTTGGCGGAGGCAGGGATGAAGCGGGCTTAGGCTCCTTGTTCTATCTCTTTGCCGCCACGGCTACAACCAAATCCGGACCCAGGATATTATCCGTAGGTATAGGAAAAAAAGGGAGAATGGTAGCCTGGAGATAAAACGTGGTTTCACATGCCCCAGTTCAGTTCCGAAATGCATGACAGAGGATGAAAGACTTATCTGGATCTGCAGCACCCGGCAACCTTGTCTTGCCGCGGTTGTATCCTTGTACTTGCAACCCCCGGCAACTCTGATTTGCCGTGGTCGGAACGCCGGTCCGTTCCCTTTCTTCCAAGTAGCTCAGCCGAAGTGCCCATGTGCCCTGCTAACCAAAGAGGACAGAAAAGAACAGAGAGACGCGCACTCGACCTCTAAGCTAGGGGTTAGCCGCCGCTAAGCACTATCAACCCTAACCGAGGAAGAGACTCGACCTAGAATGCATGCTATAACTTAGGGCGCCAGCGCTTCATTTATTTGTGCTTAGGGTCTGCGCCTGGCTTTGTACAAAGGGTTACATGCCTTGCCACCAAAGCTTGTACAAAAGGTGGCTTGCCAGGAGGCGTGACAAGCCGCGCCTTATGGGTAAAACTTGCGAAGATGCTCGATGTTCCAGGAGTTGCTCACTGCGACAGCATCTTCGGTCTCCAGGTGGACTGCACCGGGCCTGGTGAGTCGTGTTACCCGATAAGGGCCTTCCCACTTTGGCGTCAACTTATTGGAATTCTTGGCCGACTGAACGTGCCGAATAACAAGGTCGCCTTCCTCAAAGCTCCGAGCATGAACCTTGCGGCTATGGTAGCGGCGCAAGGCTTGCTGGTAGCATGTTGCTCTCACAGCCACCCGGACACAATCTTCCTCAAGGAGCGTGCGTCATCTTGCCGCAATCGCTCTTGCTCAAGCTTATCATAAGCGAGCACTCGAGGTGACCCATATATGAGTTCGGTGGGGAGAACTACTTCTGCCTCGTAGACTAGGGCAAAGGGTGTCTGGCCGGTGGCTCGATTTGGCGTCGTCCTGTCGACCAAAGAACCGCCAGCAACTCGTCAATCCAGCGCCTTACGCTCCTGTGCGGCCTGTCAAAGGTCTTCATGGTCAGGCCTCGTAACACTTCAGCATTCGCCCTCTCTGCTTGGCCGTTGCTCCGGGGGTGTGCCACGGAAGCAAATCAGTCCTTGCTGCCGAGGTCTTGAATGTACTTCATGAAGGTGTGGCTTGTGAACTGTGTGCCGTTGTCGGTGATGACTCTGCTTGGCACACCAAAACGGGAGACTAGTTCCTTGAAGAACATGATAGATGACTAGGTTGTCACCTTCCTCACTGGTTCCACCTCTGTCCACTTTGTGAACTTGTTGATTGCAATGTACCAGTACTCAAAGTCCCCGACGGCACAAGGGAAATGGCCCAGTATGTTGAGCCCCCAGACCGAGAATGGCCAGGAGAGAGGGGTCATTTGAAGGGCTTGAGCTGGTCGATGAAGCTTCTTTGAATGGAACTGACACGCTTCACACTTGGTTACTAGTGTCATCACATCCTGGAGGGCCGTAGGCCACAAGAAACCTTGCCGGAACGCCTTCCCGGCAAGGGCCCTCGACCCTATGTGGGAGCCACATATGCCTCCATGTATCTCTGCCAACAGCTCCAGTCCTTCCTCCCGGGAGATGCACTACAATTTCACACTGTTTGGACTTCTCATGTACAGGACGTCATCGACGAACTAGTACATGGCAGACCGACGGGCTACTTTTTCTGCTTCTTCCTGCTCCTCAGGAACTTCCCCTGTTTGGAGGAATCAAACAATATGTTGTGCCCACGCCAGAGCCTGGGGCTCGACGGAGAGGACAAAAGGCATTTGCTATGCCTTGGGAGCGGCTGTCTCCACGGCCAGGGCTTGATGCCCTGTCGGAGTCAGTGGCTCTTTGGCAGGCTCAGCGTGCATGGTAGCATTTTTGCCGGCAGCCACAGGGGGCTCAGCGGGAAAGTACTTGCCGGGACCCGACTTCTTCCACTTGTTCTGCCCCGTTGATGGTTCGACGGGTGGCTGAGTTAACCGGAGCAAAAAGGTACCTAGTTCCACATGTAGCTTGAATGAAGCACGCTTCGACAGGTAATCAGCGACGTCGTTCTCCACTCGGGGAATGTATTCCGCTTGGATACCATCAAAGTGGTCCTCCAGCTTCCTCACTTCATCTATGTAGGCCTCCATCAATGGGCTCTTGTAATCCTTGTTGACTTGTCTGACGACAAGTTGCGGGTCACCACTAACAATGAGCTTTTTGACTTTGAGGTCCGCCGTGATCCTGAGACCGGCAAGCAAGCCCTCGTACTCGGCAGTGTTGTTAGTTGACATCTCCGGGGGAAAGTGCATTTGGATGACATACTTGAGGTGCTCTCCGGTGGGTGCGACAAGCAGCACACCAGCATCGGCGCCTTGCAGCGAAAAGCCCCATCAAAGTACATGATCCAGTTGCTTCTTGTTTCCTTGCCAGGGAGATTGGTCTCCTGTACCTCTTCCTCAGACATCGAGGTCCATTCTGCATTGAACTCTGCCAAGACTCTGCTCTGAATCGTCGAGGTGCTTTCAAACTTTAAACCGAAACTCGACAGCTCCAGGGCCCATTCCACGATCCTCCCCGTTGCATCTGGGTTATGCAGTATCCGTTGCAACGGGAGGCGGGTGACCACGGTGATCTCATGCGCTTGGAAGTAATGGGCATCTTCCTCGAGGCCATAAGGAGGCCGAAGAGCAATTTTTTCACACCTGAGTACCTCGACCTAGCCCCCTGCAAGAGGGAGCTGACGAAGTAAACTGGGTGCTGCACCATTTTCTTCTTCTGCGCCGCTTCACCTAGTCGCGCGGGCCCTGTCGCACTAGCGTTAGCCTCTGCCGGGGACTCAGTCTTGCCTGGACCGAGACCTGCCGGAGAGGGTTCCGGCTCGCGATCTATTGACTCTGCCGCTACTACTGTCTCTTCGTAGACCTCTCTCTGTGCCACCAATGTGGTGCTAATCACTTGATTCGTTGCTGCTAGGTACAACAACAACGGTTCTTGTGGTTTGGGCGCAACCAGCACTAGGGTAGAGGAGAGGTAGTTCTTCAAATCCTGCAACGCTACCTTGGCCTCCGGGGTCCACTCCATTGGGCCCGCCTTCTTCAAGATCTTGAAAAAAGGGAGGGTACGCTCTGCGGACTTGGAGATGAATTTGCTCATGGCGGCAAGGCAGCTAGTGAGACGACGCACGTCCTTGATCCGTTTAGGTGCCCCAATCTGCTCGATGGCCTTGATCTTATCTGGGTTTGCCTCAATCCCGCGCTGTGACACAAAGAACCCGAGAAATTTGCCAGACAGGACACCGAAGACACACTTCTCAGGGTTCAACTTGAGGTTGATCTTGCGCAGGTTCGCAAATGTTTCCTCCAGATCTTGCACAAGTGTTGCATTGTCCTTGGTTTTAACCACCATGTCATCCATATAAGATTCCATATTCCTATGTAGCTGGGGTTAAAACCAATTTGGACCACTCTTGCAAAGGTTGAGCCGGCACTCTTCAACCCGAAAGGCATCCGTAAAAAGCAATACGTACCACATGGGGTGATAAATGTTGTCTTCTTCTCGTCTAATTTCGGCATGAAGATCTGGTGGTACCCTGAGTAGGCGTCGAGGAATGATAACAGGTCACACCCAGCCGTGAAGTCAACAATCTGGTCGATGCGCGGTAATGGGAAGGGATCCTTTGGACAAGCTTTATTGATGTCCGTGTAATCAATACACAGTCTTCACTTCCCATTTGCCTTGCGCACCACTACCGGGTTGGCCAACCACGTCGGATGGAGCACCCCCCTTACCAAGCCTGCTACCTCTAGTTTCCTAATCTCCTCTGTGATGAACTCCTGTCTTACCATAGCCTGCTTCCCGACCTTCTGCTTGACGGGCCGCGCATGAGGACAGACAATTAGGTGGTGCTCAATCACCTCCTTGGGAACACTGGGGATGTCGGATGCTTGCCATGCAAACACGTCAACATTCGCCCGCAGGAAGGTGACGAGTGCGCCTTCCTATTTGCCGTCTAGGGTGGAGCTTATGGTGAAAGCTCCTCCCGTGCCATCGTCCCTAACGGGCAGCCTCTTGGTCTGTTATGGCTTGGCTCTGGATTTCTTATTCTTGCCGGCGGAGCTCTTTGGCACGTCCTCGACGGTAGCACAACACTCCGAAGAGGTGCGCTTGTCGGAGTGGGTGAGAGAGGACTGCTTCCTCTTCCCGGTGGAGCTCTCTGGCACGTTCTCGATGGTAGCACAACACTCCGAAGAGGTGCGCTTGCCGGAGTGGGTGTGAGAGGTCTTGTCGGGCTTCTTCTTCCCTCCTAGGGCTTCAGCGGCAAGAGCAAGTGCCTCGGTGCTAGCTGCTACAACTGCTTCCTGGTATAGTCGATCATCACAAATCAGCGCGTCCTTCTTATCGGAGGGGACGGAGATGATGGTCAATGACCCGGGCATCTTCAGCATGCTGTAGGCGTAGTGCGATGCCGCCATGAACTTGGCTAGTGCCGGGCAGCCGAGGATCCCATTATAGGGCAAGGGGATCTCGGCCACATCAAAGACGATCCTATCCGTCATGTAGTTCAACTCTCGTCCACATGTCACGGGCAGTGTGACCTTCCCCTTCGGCTGGCTCCTTCCCGGAATGACCCCTTGAAACGTGCCCATTTCCTCGAGGTCTCCATCAGTAATTTGCAGCCTTTTGATTATGGCAGGCGATATCAAGTTCAGGCCGGCCCCACCATCAACCAACATCTTGTTCAACTGGAGGTTGTGTATAGTTGGCGAGACCAACAATGGCAAGCACCCGACCGCGGTTGTGCGGTTAGGGTGATCCTCTGCATCAAAGATGAGGGGCGTGCTGGACCACTTCAGCGGCTTCTGAGCATCGAACAACGGCTCTGCTGCTGTAATCTCACGCGCCCACTACTTGAGTTGGCGGTGAGAAGTATGCAGCAAGGCACCACCATCGATGTACATGGCCTCCTAGCATTCTGGAACTCTTGCTCGCCAGACTCGTCATCCTCATCATGATCATCGTCTTCTTCCTTCTTGTCACGACCCCGGGCGGGCCACTCTTGCTGGTTGTCCTTGCCGCGGCGGCCTCCTTGGCCGCCACATTTCTTGCCGGATCCTTCGGCCCCGTCCTGACCATTCTCCTTGTCCCACCTCTCATACTCGGCCTTTTGTTTCTCACCAAGTAGCTCGACTTGCCGGCAGTTGTGGAGTTCATGGCCCTTGGTGCGGTGGATCTTGCAATACCACTTGTCGGAGCTCGTCGACTTATCGGCAGCCGCCATGGCCCCGCAAGTGACACACCAGGCAACCTCCTCCCCGGGGTCACCCGCCTTGGATTTCTTGGTGGCGCCGGTATCGTCGGACCCCTCAATGGCAAGCACGGTCTTGCCCTTGCGCTTCCTGTTACGACGCTATCCCTTCTTCGCCGGGGTGGTGGTCTCATCCGTGGAGTCGGTTTCCACGCCGGTATCTTTGTCGGGGTACTTCCTTCCCTCTTCAACACGAGCGCACCGATCGGCCAGAACATACAGCTTGGCCACATCCTTGACCTTGTTCATCGCCAGCTCCTCACACATCTTACGATTGTGCATGTTCTGATGGAATGCACTAATCACAGCGGCAGGATGAATGTCGGGGATGTTGTACTGCACTCGGCTGAACCTTTGGATGTACTTGGGTAAGCTTTCTCCTCCCTTCTGGGGGTTGATATGAAAATCACTCGCCTGGCCATGAGCTTGGTGGCCTACGGTAAAGGCGCCAACAAACTCATGACACAGATCCGCTCAAGAAGAAATGGAGTCCACCGGAAAGTGCATCAACCATGACATAACATTGGGCTTGAGTGCCAATGGAAAATAGTTGGCGAGCACCTTATTGTCGCGAACCCCGGCCGCTTGCATCGCGATGGTGTAGATGCTGAGGAACTCCGACGGGTGAGTCTTGCCGTTGTACTTCTCGTCAATGTCAGGCTTGAACGTGCAGTGGGAGGGCCACTGGAACTGCCGCGGCTCACGGGTGAAGGTCGGACAACCCACCTCATAGGGTAGGCCACCATAGCCTCCCGGTGCTGGGTGGTCCGTAGCAGGCCCTGCCTTCCTGTCCGACAGGTGGTGCGTGTCACCCCGGCGCTCGATGGTGGTTCGAGCGTCCTCATGAGCTCGCTCCGGAAGAACTTGACGTTGGTCGCCACGGGTTAGCGGGTCGGACGACGCTATGGAGATATCATCACGAGCATCGTCACGACGGACCGACATCCGCGGTGGCAGGTATGGAGGAGGGGAGTGCACCATGGCCGCATCGCCTCCAGCCTGTCCTCTGCTGGCATGCGGTGGCTCGACCGAGCGATGGCCTACGGGTCCTGCTGGCCGCAACTCGTCGATGTTAGCGATGCCGACGAGGCTCCGGACGGTGGCCCTCCATTCATCAAGCTTCTCCGTAGCGGGAGGAAAGTCGAGGAGTAGCTGCGTGCGTGCTAGGGCTTCTGCTGGCGTGGGTGGTGCTGAAAGCTGGGTGGACCGCGATGCGCTTCGACTTATAACCGCATTAGAAGGAGCCCCGTCACGGCTGTGCAGCCGTCCTCCACCTTCGCCAGCACCTCGGCGTGCGTGCTGGCCCTCCTCATCATGTGAAGGGCGAATGTGACTCTTCCCAGGGCGGCGCCCAGGGTCACCAGTAGGGTGACGCTGCTCATCGCGTGCGACCTGAGGAGAGCGTGCCGTGGGCGCCGGTGTTGGTGTCTTGGAGGTCGGCGCGCCGCCATCTGGCGGCACGACGACGCCCCCGGAGGGACCCGCGCCGCCTGTGGGGGCCCCGACTCCGTCTCTGGAGCCCGCGACGCGTGGCACATCACCCGGCGTATGAACGACGCTGCTCACCAGGCCTGGGCTTCCAGGGCGATGTGGATGTTCGCGGGCCGCACCACGGGTTCTCTCCGTGACTGGCCCGCTACTGGTCTGCATCGGTACCGGCAGTCCGGTCCCGGATGAGTCGATCGCCGTGGTCGTCTTCTTCTTCGGAGCCATGGCGACGAAGAACTGCTAGGCCAACTACTAGACAAGATTCTCACAATTGCGCCGCCCCTGCCTGGGGAGCCAAAGATGCCGGTGGGAAACGACACCTATTTAATGCGTAGCTTAGGTGTCCTCTTGCTTTATCGGGGAAGGGAGTGAGGCCTGTTCCATCCGTCGCTGCTCTTCCTCACTTCGACACGCGCCCTGGCCAGCAATGCATGCGGTGCCATGCAGGCAGGCAGGTAGCTGAGGTGGCGCGGTGGTAGGGTGTTCACGAAGATCTGCGTGCCGCCACGCAGGTGCTTGATGAGTTGGCCTGGGAGCTGGATGTTGCCACGCATGTGCTTGCCCAGCTGGTTGGGCTGACAGCTGCATGTGAACGGCGGTGGAGACTTGGCTGGTATGGGCCTAGCAGTGGCCCTACTGACGCCCTTGGCAAGGGTCTTGCCGGGTGGCCCGACAAGGGTTTTGCCGTGGTTCTCTATCGTCCCCGGCAAGGATCTTCCCGGGGGTCTTGCGGGTTTCCTCGGCAAGGATCTTGTCAAGGATCATTGCCTTCCAGCCTTCATCTGATCTTGAATATTCTTTGTATTCACAAAGATCTGCATGCCACCATGGAGGTGCCTCCCCAGCCTTGGCCCAACGTAGTTGATGGTGTTGGAGACCATGGGTTCGAGGGTGGCTCACTCCCCTGGTATGGGCGAGCTGCCTCGGCAAGGGTGATCTTGCCGGGGCCGCTGAGGCTGCCCCCGGCAAGGATCTTGCCGGGGGAACCTGCTTCGCCTCTCTGCTTCTTTGTGTCCTTGGCCATGTCGTTGCCTTGGCTGTCTTGAGCTTCGGCTTCTCTCCGGCTTCCCTCCCTTGCCTTGCTCCGTGTGGCCACGGCGCGTGGCTCTGACTGCCCGTGCACAAGTAAAGGGGTCAAAAGGAGAGCCCCTGCTTTTGTACACCGACACCATATATCTTCCTCAAAACAGCCACCATACCTACCTATTATGGCATTTCCATAGCCATTCCAAGATATATTGCCATGCATGCAACTTCGATCATCTTCATATACATGACTTGAGCATTCATTGTCATATTGCCTTGCGTGATCGTAAGATAGCTAGCATGATATTTCCATGGCTTGTCCATTTTTTGATATCTTTTCTATGCTAGATCATTGCACATCCTGGTACACTGCCAGAGGCATTCAGATAGAGTCATACTTTGTTCTAGATATCGAGTTGTAATATTGAGTTGTAAGTAAATAGAAGTGTGATGATCATCATTATTAGAGCATTCCCCAGTGAGGAAAGGATGTTGGGGACTATGATTCCCCCTGTCGGAGTAATGGGCCACGAGTAGCGTAACCCGAGTCCCAGAACCTTTTAAGACATCAGGGCCGGTTGCGCCCCTCAGAACTCCAAGATGAATTGCCGCCTTCTGATGGCCGACTGGTCCTAGCGGCCGGCAGCCAGAAGACGGCATCAAGACGGGCCGACACCTTGCGGACGGCCTCTTGAGAGGCCGGCTCCCAGCGGTCGGCCCCCAACGTCCTCCAAGTCTGCGCCCCAATTAAAGAAGGCGAGACAGGGTGTGGCTACAGTGTAGCCCATCCCCTCAAATCCAGGGCCGGGCGTGGCCACAGTGCTCCGTACGGGCAGACATCTCCCCCCGGCACTACACTGTTGCCACTCCGCCCCTGACATCACACCTGTCAGGAAGCCCTGCTTCCATGACTGCCTATTGGTATGGCCTGAAGACGGCGGGCCTTACCTGGCAGCGAGTGCCCAGAAGACGGCGGAAGCCTCACCAGTCGGACCCGAGGGAGGCCGGCCTCTAGCAGGTGGCCATTTCCTTCCTCGGGGCCTACGCGCGATTAACCAGACAAGACCTTGAGTGGCTACAGTGATCTCCCGCCAGGTGGCGGGACTGTAGCCACGCACCCCCGACCAAGCAAGCATCATTAGCGTCACAGCAATAGTGATCAGCAGCCGGGAAGACCTGCGAGCGGCGGGAGCGGCCTGTCGGCTTCGTACCAGATCAGATGGTGGGGCCTGTCGGCATGTAATTATCATCCTCTACCTCTTCGTCTGCCGCTCTCTCATGAGGGGTGGCATCTCCGTCCTCCTGCGATGAATCTTGCTGGAGGGGGTTGTCTTCGGCACTGTCTGGGGTATTATTATCTCTAGTGCCGGAATCGCCATTCTTGCTGTGGCGGGATTTAGAGCGGCGCCGCTGACGCCGGCGCTTGGGCTGTTTCTTGGAGGGGTATTCCTCCGCTGTTCCTTCACCATTCCCATCCTTTGGGATATCCACCATGTATATGTCGTATGACGAGGTGGCTTTCCAGTGCCCAGTAGGCGCTGATTCTTGGTCGTCTCCGGCATCGTCGTCCATACCGTCGATGTCTTCGGAGTCGAAGTCTAGCATGTCGGTTAGATCGTCGACAGCGGCTACTAAGTGGGTGGTGGGGGGGTCTTGAATTTCTTCGTCGTCCGCATCCAAACCGTCCTGACCGCAGTCCGGCCAGGGCTCTCCTGATAACGAGAGATACTTTAGCGAACTCAGGATGTCGCCGAAAGGTGAGTGTTGAAAGATGTCTGCAGCGGTGAACTCCATAATCGGCGCCCAATCGGATTCGATTGGAGGGGCGCGGGAGGTTCGGAGTCCGGCAAGGAGGCCGGCACCTTGGAGTCACGAGCTTGAGAAGGGACAAAGTCAGTATTCAACTCTATCACCGTAGAGGTTGCAGCCCCTGAGGCGGTGTCTAACCACCCGTCCTTGATCTGCACAGCTGGCTCCGAATCGAGGGTTGGAGCAGACTCGTGTGCGGCCTCCAGGGCACTGTCCGGCAGCAGAGCTAAATCATGCCTATCGTGACAGTGCGGCGCACTCGGCTGTGGCTCGAATCCATTGAAGATCAAGTCTCCGCGGACGTCAGCCGTGAAGTTAAGACTTCCAAATCTGACCTGACGGCCAGGGGCGTAGCTTTCAATGTGCTCCAGATGGCCAAACGAATTGGCCCGCAGTGCAAAGTCGCCGAATACGAAGATCTATCCGGGGAGAAAAGTCTCACCCTGGACCGCGTCGTTATTGATGATCGAAGGAGCCATCGAGACTATCGGTGATGACACAGAGGGACTCTCAATGAAAGCACCAATGTCAGTGTCAAAACCGGCGGATCTCGGGTAGGGGGTCCCGAACTGTGCGTCTATTCGGATGGTAACAGGAGACAAGGGACACGATGTTTTACCCAGGTTCGGGCCCTCTTGATGGAGGTAAAACCCTATGTCCTGCTTGATTGATATTGATGATGTGGGTATTACAAGAGTAGATCTACCACGAG
This sequence comes from Triticum aestivum, assembly GCF_018294505.1. NCBI lineage: Eukaryota > Viridiplantae > Streptophyta > Magnoliopsida > Poales > Poaceae > Triticum > Triticum aestivum. The sequence goes on from NC_057795.1 coordinate 35,715,459, forward strand.
ATCAAGGAGGCTAAACCCTAGAAGCTAGCCTATGGTATGATTGTTGTTATGTCCTACAGACTAAAACCATCCGGTTTATATAGACACCGGAGAGGGCTAGGGATACACAGAGTCGGTTACAATGGTAGGAGATCTACCTATCCGTATCGCCAAGCTTGCCTTCCATGCCAAGGAAAGTCCCATCCAGACACGAGACGAAGTCTTCAATCTTGTATCTTCATAATCTTGGAGTCCGGCCGATGATGATAGTTCAGCTATCCGGACACCCCCTAGTCCAGGACTCCCTCAAGCACCTTATCTCTTTTTAAGTTTGTAAGCCTTCGCTAAATTTAGAACTTGTAATCCCCTTGCTCATGTTTTTCATTCCGTATGAAATGTACATGTATGGGATGTTTTTAATGAAAAAGGGATGTTTGCCAGGATTTTCGTTCATGGGTAGACCCCATGACAAGGAGTGAATCCTTGTTACTTTTTAAGATAAACGTTTTCACCCGGCAACAGGCCTTGCTGTCCCCCTCACTTTGCTCGACTAGCCTCGCGCTCTTGGCGGAGGCAGGGATGAAGCGGGCTTAGGCTCCTTGTTCTATCTCTTTGCTGCCGCGGCTACAACCAAATCCAGACCCAGGATATTATCCTTAGGTATAGGAAAAAAAGGGAGAACGGTAGCCTGGAGATAAAACGTGGTTTCACATGCCTCAGTTCAGTTCCGAAATGCATGATAGAGGATGAAAGACTTATCTGGATCTGCTGCACCCGGCAACCTTGTCTTGCCGCGTTGTATCCTTGTACTTGCAACCCCCGGCAACTCTGATTTGCCCGGGTCGGAACGCCGGTCCGTTCCCTTTCTTCCAAGTAGCTCAGCAGAAGTGCCCATGTGCCCTGCTAACCAAAGAGGACAGAAAAGAACAGAGAGACGCGCACTCGACCTCTAAGCTAGGGGTTAGCCGCCGCTAAGCACTATCAACCCTAACCGAGGAAGAGACTCGACCTAGAATGCATGCTATAATTTAGGGCGCCAGCGCTTCATTTATTTGTGCTTAGGGTCTGCGCCTGGCTTTGTACAAAGGGTTACATGCCTTGCCGCCAAAGCTTGTACAAAAGGTGGCTTGCCAGGAGGCGTGACAAGCCGCGCCTTATGGGTAAAACTTGCGAAGATGCTCGATGTTCCAGGAGTTGCTCACTGCGACAGCATCTTCGGTCTCCAGGTGGACTGCACCGGGCCTGGTGACTCGTGTTACCCGATAAGGGCCTTCCCACTTTGGCGTCAACTTATTGGAATTCTTAGCCGACTGAACGTGCCGAATAACAAGGTCGCCTTCCTCAAAGCTCCGAGCATGAACCTTGCGGCTATGGTAGCGGCGCAAGGCTTGCTGGTAGCGTGTTGCTCTCACAGCCACCCGGAGACAATCTTCCTCAAGGAGCGTGCGTCATCTTGCCGCAATCGCTCTTGCTCAAGCTTATCATAAGCGAGCACTCGAGGTGACCCATATATGAGTTCGGTGGGGAGAACTGCTTCTGCCTCGTAGACTAGGGCAAAGGGTGTCTTGCCGGTGGCTCGATTTGGCGTCGTCCTGTCGACCAAAGAACCGCCAGCAACTCGTCAATCCAGCGCCTTACGCTCCTGTGTGGCCTGTCAAAGGTCTTCATTGTCAGGCCTCGTAACACTTCAGCATTCGCCCTCTCTGCTTGGCCGTTGCTCCGGGGGTGTGCCACGGAAGCAAATCAGTCCTTGCTGCCGAGGTCTTGAATGTACTTCATGAAGGTGTGGCTTGTGAACTGTGTGCCGTTGTCGGTGATGACTCTGCTTGGCACACCAAAACGGCAGACTAGTTCCTTGAAGAACATGATAGCTGACTAGGTTGTCACCTTCCTCACTGGTTCCACCTCTGGCCACTTTGTGAACTTGTTGATTGCAATGTACCAGTACTCAAAGTCCCCGACGGCACAAGGGAAATGGCCCAGTATGTTGAGCCCCCAGACCGAGAATGGCCAGGAGAGAGGGGTCATTTGAAGGGCTTGAGCTGGTCGATGAAGCTTCTTTGAATGGAACTGACACGCTTCACACTTGGTTACTAGTGTCATCACATCCTGGAGGGCCGTAGGCCACAAGAAACCTTGCCGAAACGCCTTCCCGGCAAGGGCCCTCGACCCTATGTGGGAGCCACATATGCCTCCATGTATCTCTGCCAACAGCTCCAGTCCTTCCTCCCAGGAGATGCACTACAATTTCACACTGTTTGGCCTTCTCCTGTACAGGACGTCATCGACGAACTAGTACATGGCAGACCGACGGGCTAATTTTTCTGCTTCTTCCTGCTCCTCAGGAACTTCCCCTGTTTGGAGGAATCAGACAATATGTTGTGCCCACGCCAGAGCCTGGGGCTCGACGGAGAGGACAAAAGGCATTTGCTATACCTTGGGAGCGGCTGTCTCCACGGCCAGGGCTTGATGCCCTGCCGGAGTTAGTGGCTCTTTGGCAGGCTCAGCGTCCATGGTAGCATTTTTGCCGGCAGCCACAGGGGGCTCAGCGGGAAAGTACTTGCCGGGACCTGACTTCCTCCACTTGTTCTGCCCCGTTGGTGGTTCGACGGGTGGCTGAGTTAACCGGAGCAAAAAGGTACCTAGTTCCACATGTAGCTTGAATGCAGCACGCTTCGACAGGTAATCAGCGACGTCGTTCTCCACTCGGGGAACGTATTCCGCTTGGATACCATCAAAGTGCTCCTCCAGCTTCCTCACTTCATCTATGTAGGCCTCCATCAATGGGCTCTTGTAATCCTTGTTGACTTGTCTGACGACAAGTTGCGGGCCACCACTAACAATGAGCTTTTTGACTTTGAGGTCCGCCGTGATCCTAAGACCGGCAAGCAAGCCCTCGTACTCGGCAGCGTTGTTAGTTGACATCTCCGGGGGAAAGTGCATTTGGATGACATACTTGAGGTGCTCTCCGGTGGGTGCGACAAGCAGCACACCAGCATCGGCGCCTTGCAGCGAAAAGCCCCATCAAATTACATGATCCAGTTGTTGCTTGTTTCCTTGCCGGGGAGATTGGTCTCCTGTACCTCTTCGTCAGACATCGAGGTCCATTCTGCATTGAACTCTGCCAAGACTCTGCTCTGAATCGTCGAGGTGCTTTCAAACTTTAAACCGAAACTCGACAGCTCCAGGGCCCATTCCATGATCCTCCCCGTTGCATCTGGGTTATGCAGTATCCGTTGCAACGGGAGGCGGGTGACCACGGTGATCTCATGCGCTTGGAAGTAATGGGCATCTTCCTCGAGGCCATAAGGAGGCCGAAGAGCAATTTTTTCACACCTGAGTACCTCGACCTAGCCCCCTGCAAGAGGGAGCTGACGAAGTAAACTGGGTGCTGCACCATTTTCTTCTTCTGCGCCGCTTCACCTAGTCGCGCGGGCCCTGTCGCACTAGCGTTAGCCTCTGTCGGGGACTCAGTCTTGCCTGGACCGAGACCTGCCGGAGAGGGTTTCGGCTCGCGATCTATTGACTCTACCGCTACTGCTGCCTCTTCGTAGACCTCTCTCTGTGCCACCAATGTGGTGCTAATCACCTGATTCGTTGCTGCTAGGTACAACAACAACAGTTCTTGTGGTTTGGGCGCAACCAGCACTGGGGTAGAGGAGAGGTAGTTCTTCAAATCCTGCAACGCTACCTCGGCCTCCGGGGTCCACTCCATTGGGCCTGCCTTCTTCAAGATCTTGAAAAAAGGGAGGGTACGCTCTGCGGACTTGGAGATGAATTTGCTCATGGCGGCAAGGCAGCTAGTGACACGACGCACGTCCTTGATCCGTTTAGGTGCCCCAATCTGCTCGATGGCCTTGATCTTATCTGGGTTTGCCTCAATCCCGCGCTGTGACAAAAAGAACCCGAGAAATTTGCCAGACAGGACACCGAAGACACACTTCTTAGGGTTCAACTTGAGGTCGATCTTGCGCAGGTTCGCAAATGTTTCCTCCGGATCTTGCACAAGTGTTGCATTGCCCTTGGTTTTAACCACCATGTCATCCATATAAGATTCCATATTCCTATGTAGTTGGGGGTCAAAACTAATTTGGACTGCTCTTGCAAAGGTTGAGCCAGCACTCTTCAACACGAAAGGCATCCATAAAAAGCAATACGTACCACACGGGGTGATAAATGTTGTCTTCTCCTCGTCTAATTTCGGCATGAAGATCTGGTGGTACCCTGAGTAGGCGTCGAGGAATGATAACAGGTCACACCCAGCCGTGGAGTCAACAATCTGGTCGATGCGCGGTAATGGGAAGGGATCCTTTGGACAAGCTTTATTGATGTCCGTGTAATCAATACACAGTCTCCACTTCCCATTTGCCTTGCGCACCACTACCGGGTTGGCCAACCACGTCGGATGGAGCACCCCCCTTACCAAGCCTGCTACCTCTAGTTTCCTAATCTCCTCTGTGATGAACTCCTGTCATACCATAGCCTGCTTCCCGACCTTCTGCTTGACGGGCCGCGCATGAGGACAGACAATTAGGTGGTGCTCAATCACCTCCTTGGGAACACCGGGGATGTCGGATGCTTGCCATGCAAACACGTCAACATTCGCCCGCAGGAACGTGACGAGTGCGCCTTCCTATTTGCCGTCTAGGGTGGAGCTTATGGTGAAAGCCCCTCCCATGCCATCCTCCCTAACGGGCACCCTCTTGGTCTGTTATGGCTTGGCTCTGGATTTCTTATTCTTGCCGGCGGAGCTCTTTGGCACGTCCTCGACGGTAGCACAACACTCCGAAGAGGTGCGCTTGCCGGAGTGGGTGAGAGAGGACTTCTTCCTCTTCCCGGTGGAGCTCTCTGGCACGTTCTCGATGGTAGCACAATACTCCGAAGAGGTGCGCTTGCCGGAGTGGGTGCGAGAGGTCTTGTCGGGCTTCTTCTTCCCTCCTAGGGCTTCAGCGGCAAGAGCAAGTGCCTCGGTGCTAGCTACTACAACTGCTTCCTGGTATAGTCGATCATCACAAATCAGCGCGTCCTTCTTATCGGAGGGGACGGAGATGATGGTCAATGACCCGGGCATCTTCAGCATGCTGTAGGCGTAGTGCGATGCCGCCATGAACTTGGCTAGTGCCGGGCAGCCGAGGATCCCATTATAGGGCAAGGGGATCTCGGCCACATCAAAGACGATCCTATCCGTCATGTAGTTCAACTCTCGTCCACATGTCACGGGCAGTGTGACCTTCCCCTTCGGCTGGCTCCTTCCCGGAATGACCCCTTGAAACGTGCCCATTTCCTCGAGGTCTCCATCAGTAATTTGCAGCCTTTTGATTATGGCAGGCGATATCAAGTTCAGGCCGGCCCCACCATCAACCAACATCTTGTTCAACTTGAGGTTGTGTATAGTTGGCGAGACCAACAATGGCAAGCACCCGACCGCGGTTGTGCGGTTAGGGTGATCCTCTGCATCAAAGATGAGGGGCGTGCTGGACCACTTCAGCGGCTTCCGAGCATCGAACAACGGCTCTGCTGTTGTAATCTCACGCGCCCACTACTTGAGCTGGCGGTGAGAAGTATGCAGCGAGGCACCACCATCGATGTACATGGCCTCCATAGCATTCTGGAACTCTTGCTCGCTAGACTCGTCATCCTCATCATGATCATCGTCTTCTTCCTTCTTGTCACGGCCCCGGGCGGGCCACTCTTGCTGGTTGTCCTTGCCGCGGCGGCCTCCTTGGCCGCCACATTTCTTGCCGGATCCTTCGGCCCCGTCCTGACCATTCTCCTTGTCCCACCTCTCATACTCGGCCTTTTGTTTCTCAGCAAGTAGCTCGACTTGCCGGCAGTTGTGGAGTTCATGGCCCTTGGTGCAGTGGATCTTGCAATACCGCTTGTCGGAGCTCGTCGGCTTATCGGCAGCCGCCATGGCCCGGCAAGTGACACACCAGGCAACCTCCTCCCCGGGGTCACCCGCCTTGGGTTTCTTGGTGGCGCCGGTATCGTCGGACCCCTCAATGGCAAGCACGGTCTTGCCCTTGCGCTTCCTATTACGACGCTATCCCTTCTTCGCCGGGGTGGTGGTCTCATCCGTGGAGTCGGTTTCCACGCCGGTATCTTTGTCGAGGTACTTCCTTCCCTCTTCAACACGAGCGCACCGATCGGCCAGAACATAAAGCTTGGCCACATCCTTGACCTTGTTCATCGCCAGCTCCTCACACATCTTACGATTGTGCATGTTCTGATGGAATGCACTAATCACGACGGCAGGATGAACGTCGGGGATGTTGTACTGCACTCGGCTGAACCTTCGGATGTACTTGCGTGAGCTTTCTCCTCCCTTCTGGGGGATGATATGAAAATCACTCGCCTGGCCATGAGCTTGGTGGCCTACGGTAAAGGCGCCAACAAACTCATGACACAGATCCGCTCAAGAAGAAATGGAGTCCACCGGAAAGTGCATCAACCATGACATAACATTGGGCTTGAGTTCCAATGGAAAATAGTTGGCGAGCACCTTATTGTCGCGAGCCCCGGCCGCTTGCATCGCAATGGTGTAGATGCTGAGGAATTCCGACGGGTGAGTCTTGCCGTTGTGCTTCTCGCCAACGTCAGGCTTGAACGTGCAGTGGGAGGGCCACTGGAACTGCCTGGCTCACGGGTGAAGGCCGGACAACCCACCTCATAGGGTAAGCCACCGCAGCCTCCCGGTGCTGGGTGGTCCGTAGTAGGCCCTGCCTTCCTGTCCGATTGGTGGCGCGTGTCACGCCGGCGCTCGATGGTGGTTCGAGCGTCCTCATGAGCTCGCTCTGGAAGAACTTGACGTTGGTCGCCGCGGGTTCGCGGGTCGGACGACGCTATGGAGATATCATCACGAGCATCGTCACGACGGACCGACATCTGCGGTGGCCGGTATGGAGGAGGGGAGTGCACCATGGCCGCATCGCCTCCAACCTGTCCTCTGCTGGCATGCGGTGGCTCGACGGAGCGATGGCCTACGGGTCCTGCTGGCCGCAACTCGTCGATGTTAGCGATGCCGACGAGGCTCCGGATGGTGGCCCTCCATTCATCAAGCTTCTCCGTAGCGGGAGGAAAGTCGAGGAGTAGCTGCGTGCGTGCTAGGGCTTCTGCTGGCGTGGGTGGTGGTGAAAGCTGGGTGGACCGCGATGCGCTTCGACTTATAACCGCGTTAGAAGGAGCCTCGTCACGGCTCCGCAGCCGTCCTCCACCTTCGCCAGCACCTCGGCGTGCGTGCTGGCCCTCCTCATCATGTGAAGGGCGAATGGGACTCTTCCCAGGGCGGCGCCCAGGGTCACCAGCAGGGTGACGCTGCTCATCGCGTGCGACCTGAGGAGAGCGTGCCGTGGGCGCTGGTGTTGGTGTCTTGGAGGTTGGCGCGCCGCCATCTAGCGGCACGACGACGCCCCCGGAGGGACCCGCGCCGCCTGTGGGGGCCCCGACTCCGTCTCTGGAGCCCGCGACGCGTGGCACATCACCCGGCGTATGAACGACGCTGCTCACCAGGCCTGGGCTTCCAGGGCGATGTGGATGTTCGCGGGCCGCACCACGGGTTCTCTCCGTGACTGGCCCGCTACTGGTCTGCATCGGTACCGGCAGTCCGGTCCCGGATGAGTCGATCGCCGTGGTCGTCTTCTTCTTCGGAGCCATGGCGACGAAGAACTGCTAGGCCAACTACTAGACAAGATTCTCACAATTGCGCCGCCCCTGCCTGGGGCGCCAAAGATGCCGGTGGGAAACGACACCTATTTAATGCGTAGCTTAGGTGTCCTCTTGCTTTATCGGGGAAGGGAGTGAGGCCCGATCCATCCGTCGCTGCTCTTCCTCACTTCGACACGCGCCCTGGCCAGCAATGCATGTGGTGCCATGCAGGCAGGCAGGTAGCTGAGGTGGCGCGGTGGTAGGGTCTTCACGAAGATCTGCGTGCCGCCACGCAGGCGCTTGATGAGTTGGCCTGGGAGCTGCATGTTGCCACGCATGTGCTTGCCCAGCTGGTTGGGCTGACAGCTGCATGTGAACGGCGGTGGAGACTTGGCTGGTATGGGCCTAGCAGTGGCCCTACTGACGCCCTTGGCAAGGGCCTTGCCGGGTGGCCCGACAAGGGTTTTGCCGTGGTTCTCTATCGTCCCCGGCAAGGATCTTCCCGGGGGTCTTCCGGGTTTCCTCGGCAAGGATCTTGTCAAGGATCATTGCCTTCCAGCCTTCATCTGATCTTGAATATTCTTTGTATTCACAAAGATCTGCATGCCACCATGGAGGTGCCTCCCCAGCCTTGGCCCAACGTAGTTGATGGTGTTGGAGACCATGGGTTCGAGGGTGGCTCACTCCCCTGGTATGGGCGAGCTGCCTCGGCAAGGGTGATCTTGCCGGGGCCGCTGAGGCTGCCCCCGGCAAGGATCTTGCCGGGGGAACCTGCTTCGCCTCTCTGCTTCTTTGTGTCCTTGGCCATGGCGTTGCCTTGGCTGTCTTGAGCTTCGGCTTCTCTCCGGCTTCCCTCCCTTGCCTTGCTCCGTGTGGCCACGGCGCGTGGCTCTGACTGCCCGTGCACAAGTAAAGGGGTCAAAAAGGAGAGCCCCTGCTTTTGTACACCGACACCATATATCTTCCTCAAAACAGCCACCATACCTACCTAGTATGGCATTTCCATAGCCATTCCAAGATATATTGCCATGCATGCAACTTCCATCATCTTCATATACATGACTTGAGCATTCATTGTCATATTGCCTTGCGTGATCGTAAGATAGCTAGCATGATATTTCCATGGCTTGTCCATTTTTTGATATCTTTTCTATGCTAGATCATTGCACATCCTGGTACACTGCCAGAGGCATTCAGATAGAGTCATACTTTGTTCTAGATATCGAGTTGTAATATTGAGTTGTAAGTAAATAGAAGTGTGATGATCATCATTATTAGAGCATTCCCCAGTGAGGAAAGGATGTTGGGGACTATGATTCCCCCTGTCGGAGTAATGGGCCACGAGTAGCGTAACCCGAGTCCCAGAACCTTTTAAGACATCGGGGCCGGTTGCGCCCCTCAGAACTCCAAGATGAATTGCCGCCTTCTGATGGCCGACTGGTCCTAGCGGCCGGCAGCCAGAAGACGGCATCAAGACGGGCCGACACCTTGCGGACGGCCTCTTGAGAGGCCGGCTCCCAGCGGTCGGCCCCCAAAGTCCTCCAAGTCTGCGCCCCAATTAAAGAAGACGAGACAGGGTGTGGCTACAGTGTAGCCCATCCCCTCAAATCCAGGGCCGGGCGTGGCCACAGTGCTCCGTACGGGCAGACATCTCCCCCCGGCACTACACTGTTGCCACTCCGCCCCTGACATCACACCTGTCAGGAAGCCCTGCTTCCATGACTGCCTATTGGTATGGCCTGAAGACGGCGGGCCTTACCTGGCAGCGAGTGCCTAGAAGACGGCGGAAGCCTCACCAGTCGGACCCGAGGGAGGCCGGCCTCTAGCAGGTGGCCATTTCCTTCCTCGGGGCCTACGCGCGATTAACCAGACAAGACCTTGAGTGGCTACAGTGATCTCCCGCCAGGTGGCGGGACTGTAGCCACGCACCCCCGACCAAGCAAGCATCATTAGCATCACAGGAACAGTGATCAGCAGCCGGGAAGACCTGCGAGCGGGGGGAGCGGCCTGTCGGCTTCATACCAGATCAGACGGTGGGGCCCACCAGGCGGCATGCCCCAGCAGCCGGCGGAGAAGCCGGCGACCTAAGAGACTGACAGCCGGGTCCTACACCCGTCCAGATTACCATTGTACCCCCGGGGGTAGGCCTATATAACCCCCCCCAGGGCACCCATAATAAGGTGTCCGAACCTGTTAAGACTAGACTCATATCTAGAGGAAGAGGAGAGCTAGCCCTGCCTTCTTCTACCTCTAGCAAACAGCTAAAGTAGCACCATTGTACTCACTGGTGCCTTAGTGATCACGCGAAGACCCCGCAGAGCAGGACTAGGGGTGTTATCTCCTAGGAGAGCCCCGAACCTGGGTAAAGTCCGTCGGCGTTCGTGTCTACGCCTTGTCCCGCTTCCAGGCACCGGAAATGTTCTACTCGCTCCCACCATGATAAGCCATCCTTTGGCATATGTCGCACCCAACCCCTAACATTTGGCACCCACCATGGGGCGAGGTGCACCGTCTCCTAGAGACTTGTTCTGGACGGGAACCCTGTTCCTTCCTGGCGAGCGCAGCCAGCCCAGCACGCCCGACGGCGTTTGTGCCGACGCGTTGCATGCCGTGGATTCTGCCTGCATGTCAAGCTACCTCGCTGACCTTGTCGGTGAGATCCACCTCTCCAATGAGCCCGCATCTGATGCGGGCACCGACGACCCCGAGGGCTGCCTCGTCGGCCTCCTCGATCGGCTCGATGTCGCCAGCGAGCCTATTGTGGACTTGGAGTCGGTTGGCTCCACCGACCCGATACTGGTCGACTCTGACAAGGCGTCGCTCGACACCTTCCTCACCAACGTGGTGGTGTATGACGAACCACCTCATCGCACGGATAGCGGCGGCAGCACCGTCACGGAGGTGCTCATCATCGCCCACAGCGAGCATTCTGGCGGAGGTGGCCAGGACTTGCTGTAGGCCGCGCTACAAGACCTATCTACGCCCATCCCAGAAGACGACTATGCCGAGACGCTGGAAGGATGCCGCGTCCAGCTCGTCGAGAGCGCCAACCGGCTGGCCAGCATGAGACGCCTCTCGGAGGCCTACCAGGGAGAAATGGACCGTGCCGTGGGCAGCACGCCAGTCCTAGAGGGACCTAGCCGCATCGGCACGATCCGGCAGCGTGGCGCAACCATTGCCAGCATATCCGGGGCAGACCGCCGCGTCTACGCCATGCCTACAGAGAACATCCAAGCTGCCCAGGCGGCAGCAAAAGAGCTGGATAAGCTCAAGGGCGACGAGCGTCACCACATGGCGGAGCACGTCCAGCGGCTCCTCGGCGCGGCTGCCAAGCAACACGAAGCCGGTTGCCGCACCGAGGCACCTAATCAGCGAAATGATGATCCGCCTCCCCGCCGAGAGCAAGGCGCGACCTCCCGGACACCGACTGGTGGCGTCCGCGACCGAAGAGACAAGGAACCGACTGCCAGCCGCAGCCAGACTCACATCACAATCGAACACGACCAAGACGGTCGCCCAAGAGCTGTGCAGCAATGGGGCGATTGCCCGCCTCCTCCTCCTCCTCGCAGGGAGAGGTGTGCCTCCCTGCCGCCTTTTGAGCACCCGACACTCGACGACCGACTTGGCTACCAGGAAGGAGTCCGAGAGAATGATGCCCGCCACCGGATCGATCACCTCAACCGATCCCTGGTGCTAGAAGAAGAAGATGAGTTGGACCCGCCCTTCTTTGCCCCCGCATCCGAGAAGAACCCTTCCCCAAGGGGTTCATGCTCCCGACAGACACGCCCAAGTACACCGCCTCCGTGAAGCCGGAAGACTGGCTGGTCGACTACTCCACAGCCGTCAGCATCGCCAACGGCAACCAGCGCATTGTCGTGAAGTACATCCCGCTCATGCTCCAGGGCACGGCCCGGACATGGCTGAACAGCCTGAAGCCCCGCAGCATCAACAGATGGGTCGACTTCACCGAAGCCTTCATTCGCAACTTCACCAGCATGTACAAGCGGCCCCCCAAGCCTAGCCAACTCTCCTTGTGCGTCCAAGGCCCCAACGAGTCAACTTGCGATTACCTCACGCGTTGGGCCGAGCTGCACAACTCTTGCTAGGGCGTACACGAGGTGCATACTATCGAATACTTCACTGCCGAGTGCCGAGAGGGCACCCTCCTCAAGCACAAGCTCCTCTGCGACGAACCAGAGACTCTTGACGAGCTCCTGGTCATCGCCGACAAGTATGCCACCGCCGACTCCTCCATGAAGTTGGAGATTCAAGTTGGCGTCTCGGGCAAGGTGGTTCCCCAAGCTCCTCGGACTCCGGCTGGTGATGCCAGTCGGCGCCAGCAACAAAATGACCACAAGCGCAAGGCCCCGTAGCCGGCTTCCACGAGCCGGCAGGTGGCGACCATCGAAGATCAGCAGCCCGATGGGCAACCTCTCCCAAACACCAGAAGGGCGGCAAGCCCAATTGGTTGCCCGCTTTCTCGTATGAGCAGATTCTTGATGCACCCTGCAAATTACAAAGCGGCGCGAAGCCGTCCAACCACACTACTCGGAAGTGCCATTGGCTCACCAGAATCACCAAGGGGGACGGACTCCTGCCTCCCCCGCCTGCCGGCCCGCCGCCTCCTCCTCCCCAGCAACCGGCGGTCGTGTTGGTCGGCGCAGTACAAGATGAGTATCCTGAAGAGCATGGAGCCTATGTCGTGTTCACAAGTGTGGCCGATGATAGGCGTAGCAGACGGCAGCAACAGCAAGAAGTGAATGCAGTAGCATCAGAGACACCCGAGTTCATGCATTGGTGTGAGAAACCCATTAGCTGGAGCAGAGCCGACCACCCAGAGGCGATGCCCAATCCAGGTTATTATGCTCTGGTGTTGGATGCCACCTTTGCCACAGAGAGGCAAGCCGCTCGTTTCTCCCGAGTTTTGATAGACGGCATCCGCAACATCAACATCCTGTATAAAGACACCATGGAGAAGTTGGGAATCAAGCAGAGATAGCTTCAGCCCGGTCGAACTGTTTTCCATGGCATAGTACCAGGCCTTTCCAGCTCCCCAATTGGCAAGACCCAGATAGATGTTCTCTTTGGGGACGAAAATCATTTTCGTCGAGAGCCGGTCTGGTTTGAGGTGGTGGACCTTGAGAGCCCCTATCATGCACTGCTTGGCCGACCTGCTCTGGCCAAGTTCATGGCGGTCCCCCACTACGCCTAACTGAAGATGAAGATGACAAGCACCAAGGGAATCCAAACCATAGTCGGAGACTACAAGAAGTCGTCCGCTTGTGCGGCCGACAGCAGCCGGCTGGCCAAGTCCCTCGTGATTGCGGCCGAGAAGCGACTCCTTGAGAGGGTTGTGGTGCTGGCAGGCAAGCAGCCGGAAATGTCACCCAACCCCAAGGATTTGGAGGCCGAGGGCTCGTTCAAGCCGATGAAGGAAACAAAGAAGATACCCTTGGACCCGGATCACCCGGAGAGGCACGCTGTCATAGGTGCAAACCTCGATAGCAAATAGGAAAGCGAGCTCGTTGATTTCCTCCGTGAGAATCGGGACATCTTTGCATGGTATGCCAAAGACATGCCAGGTGTACCGACGGATTTCGCCGAGCACAAGCTGCATGTCTGACCAGATACCAAGCCAGTCAGGCAGCCCTTGTGCCGCCTGTCAGAAGAGGAGAGGAGAGTTGTTGGAGAAGAAATAGCCCGGCTGCTAGTAGCCGGCTTCATCATGGTTAGCCAATCCAGTCCTTGTGTTGAAGAAGAACAAGCAGTGGTGCATGTGCATTGATTACACTAGCCTCAACAAAGCTTGCCCCAAAGATCCCTTTGCTTTGCCAAGAATTGATCGAGTGATAGACTCCACAGCCGGATGCAAGCTATTGAGATTTTTTGGATGCATACTCAGGGTATCATCAGATCAAGCTGAGCCCGGCCGACAGATTGAAGACCGTCTTCATCATGCCGTTCAGAGCTTTCTGCTACCTGACCATGATGTTCGGCTTGAGAAATGACGGCGCCACGTTTCAGCGTTGCATGCAGAAATGCCTCCTCAAGCAACTCGGTAGAAATGCCCATGTCTACGTGGACGATGTCGTGGTCAATACGGAGAAGCATGGGACGTTGCTAGAAGACCTCAAGGAGACCTTTGAGAACTTGTGTCGATTTTAGATCACGCTCAAACCGGAGAAATTTGTTTCGGAGTACCAGCCGACCTGTTGTGGAATTAACACGTCAGATGTCCTTAGTGTCAGGACTTAGTCGCGAGGCCAACGCATCTATGTGGTAGCTTGAGAGGGGTTGAGAGGAATTGAGAGACGCAACACAAGACAAGGGTTTAGACAGCTTCGGGGCCCGAGAAACATCATCCGGTAAAAACCCTACATGTTGTTTGATGCTAGATCTCATTATCATCCCGAGGGAGTCGCCGTAAACCGGCTCTCCTCTAGTTGTGTCCGGCCCTAGAGATTGTTTCTTGCTTGTCCCTCTTTGGGGAGCCCTGCCCCTCCTTTTATAAGTTGAAGGGGCGGGTTACATGTAGAGTCCTATTAGGATTAGGACTAGTCTATTTCTAATACAAACCGGATACAAGTCCAGGTCTTAACTCCTTGTAAGACAAATATTCCTTATACCCTTCCTCTTAAACCGGCCCACCATAGCGTGATCCGGCCTTCCAGAAACCGCCCGTTGGGCCACCGGGTCTTGTCGCTCCTCTTACCCGCCTGCTGGATTACCAATGAATCGTAAACCGCCAGGTCCAAGTGGGTCGCCAGTGAATCGCCAAACTCTAGCCGAGTCATTCATCCGGCGGTTTATACCGTGGGGTATATCCCCGACATTAGCCCCCAGTTTAATTTGGATTTATCCATGTTAAACTGATCTACAACATAAACACAAGAACAAATTTGTCGTGTTGTGCTCCGGTTTAAATATTCTTTTAAACCGGCACTTGATCATCCTTAAATCCTTGTCATTTCTTCCTTCTAAAAAAATCCGAGTCAATAGACCAGTTTCATAATCGATTTGCTTGCGGAAGATATTTTGTAAATAAAGAATCCATTTGAATTGGCCTTCAATGCTCTGACTTGACAAAAATATTAGTCTCTGAAATATTCAACTGATATCCAGCCGGCTTGAAGATGTAAAACTTGCTGGTTTAAGATTACCACCATTGTCGGGTTATAAAAACTGATAATTCCTTGTCATAATTGTTGCCAACACCGGTTCATGATTGTTGCCAGTGCCGGTTCATGATTATTGATGACGCCGGGTTGCAGACACAGGGTCATAATGATTGGTGACGCCGGGTCAATCTGGTTTGCTCAAAACAGAGAATTTGAAAATAGTTCTTCGATAATAATATAATACCTATAGCCCCCAAGTCTTGAGCAGAACAAAGTGATGGCTTAAGACTTGCTTCAATATAAATACTGCCACTTAAGAAGAAAGCCATGTTGTTCATCCCAGTTACTTAGTAAAAACTGAATACTCCATATTATGTAGCCCCCAAGTGCCTGGTTGTCATGCTTGCAGCAATCTGGGACTTTTAACTGTCTTATACTCATAAAAACTTCAACCAGTGTAGCCCCCAAGGGCCGGCTCAGTAAGATAATATTGAGCTGGGACTTGATATATACATCAATGAAAATAATATCATATGATGTAACCCCCATCATGGGACCTGAATCCACGTCCGCAAGGTTAAGAGCCTTGTGCTTTACCAACTGAGCAGTGGACCCTTCAATATAATGAATAAAAAGCATTGTACCTTGAATTGTTGACAGGAGCAATTGGTAGCCCCCAAGGGCCGGCTCATTACGATGTGATGAGTCGGGTCTTCAATAAGGTGATCAAAAAATGACTTTGCATTAGCCCCCAAGTGTCATGGTGCATGCTTGCAGCGACATGAGACTTGTGTATTTGATGTAATATAGCCCCCAAGTGCCGGGTTGTAAGCATGCAACAACTCGGGACTATTCCTTCAATTGTAGAATAAAAATCATATCCATTGATAATATGATAGCCATTGCGCTAAAGCGATTTTGAAAACCTTGATCATAATAGTGGTCATTGATAACCATAATAAAATCCAGTCATGTTGGCTATTTGAATAATATACCCAATGATTTATAAGCGCATAATTCCAATGGTGCAATCCAAATATATACTGGCGACTTATAGTCCAAAGCCAGGCCGGGTTAATAAACACCGGATTATATGCACTGACAACTTGTAGTTGAAAGTCGAGCCGGGTTAAAGAACACCGGATTAATTTGATGACTGATAGTCATGCCGGGTCGAGAGACGCCGGTTCAACATAAAATTTATCAAAAGAGAAAAATCTTGACAAAGGCAAATAAAACCGTGTAGTCGAGGCTTTTTGAGGGATGTCGGGCCCAAATTCGAGGCTTTTCATGGGCTGCCAGGCCACTGAGTTGAACCATTTAATAAAGCCTTTTAAGATGGACCTCCAACTAACCAATCACCGTTTTAACTTTGACAAGTGCAGGGTCTCAATGAGAGTAACTGTCAAACGTTCGGAGGGTCGTGCCAGGATGACCTGGATAGGAGTGTCTTACTTGATGAAGGCAGGTTAACCCGGGGTTTTAGGTAAATGTACCAGGCTTCCAAGCCGTGGGTCGATACCCGGCTACAAGGGTCCATTCAAACTCCTTGGTATTTGACACAAGGAGCCCCCAAGTAACATGATGAGCTGTGCTCATTGGGTGCCTATGTTTGAGCTGTGCATGGCAACAAACTCTCTTTGGCCCCTTGTGTGTGAAGCTCCCAAGCTTTGCTGCGGCATGATAGCCGGATTACCATGTAACCAGAGCTGTGCTTTCATGACAATATTGGCTTGATAGCCGGATCAAGAGGGTAGTAATGCTATGTTCTCTTTGGTGAACACACCTATGTTTGAACAGGAAGCCCCCAAGTGATCATATGAAGATGAGCCCATAAGGCAGGATACCCATGTTTGAACTGCGCGTCAGGGCAGCAGGTCCTCTTCGGCAACCTTTATCTTTTTGCAAGACATAAATTCTTCTTGAACCGGTATTTTGAACAGGCTATCGAGAGCTTCAAAGCTTTGTGGGAGATAACTTTCCCTTAAGCCTTCTTCAATCTTTGACCGATGAAACTCATAGTTGATGTGAATTCTTTTGCGTCTGTTCTTTGCCATCAGACCAATTACGATCTTCTCCAACTCTAAAAAAGATCCCTCCAAGCTCAACACCACCGTGCGTCTGGCCCCATGGTGGGTGACAACTGTCGTGGAATTAACACGTCAGATGTCCTTAGTGTCAGGACTTCGTCACGAGGCCAACGCATCTATGTGGTAGCTTGAGAGGGGTTGAGAGGAATTGAGAGACGCAACACAAGACAAGGGTTTAGACAGCTTCGGGCCCCGGAAAACATCATCCGGTAAAAACCCTACATGCTGTTTGAGGCTAGATCTCATTATCATCTCGAGGGTGTCGCCGTAAACCGGCTCTCCTCTAGTTGTGTCTAGCCCTAGAGATTGTTTCTTGCTTTTCCCTCTTTGGGGAGCCCTGCCCCTCCTTATATAAGTTGAAGGGGCGGGTTACATGTAGAGTCCTATTAGGATTAGGACTAGTCTATTTCTAATACAAACCGGATACAAGTGCAGGTCTTAACTCCTTGTAAGACAAATATTCCTTATACCTTTCCTCTTAAACCGACCCACCATAGCGTGATCCGGCCTTCCATAAACCGCCCGTTGGGCCACCGGGTCTTGTCGCTCCTCTGACCCGCCTACCGGATTACCAATGAATCGTAAACCGCCAGGTCCAAGTGGGTCGCCAGTGAATCGCCAAACTCTAGCCGGGTCATTCATCCGGCGGTTTATACCGTGGGGTATATCCCCGACACGGCCAACTCCTTGGCTTCCTGGTCCAGAGGGTGGCATAGAGTGCCACCCTGTGAAGATCAAGGCCATCGAGAGGATAGAAGTGCCCACCCGACTGCTGGACGTGCAAAAGTTTACCGGCTGCTTGTCTTCCATCAGCCGTTTCATCAGTCAGCTGGGCGAGAAGGCTCTTCCCCCGTACCAGCTCATGAAGAAGAGCACTTTCTTCAAGTGGAACGACAAGGCGGATGACGCTTTTCTCCAGCTCAAAAAGATGTTGACCACCCCGCCTGTCCTGGCTGCTCCAGCTCCAAGGAGCCCATGGTCCTCTACATCGTCACCACCAGCCGGGTGGTCAGTGATACGTCTCCAACGTATCTACTTTTCCAAACACTTTTGCCCTTGTTTTGGACTATAACTTGCATGATTTGAATGAAACTAACCTGGACTGATGCTGTTTACAGCAGAACTGCCATGATGTTGTTTTATGTGTAGAAAACAAAAGTTCTCGGAATGACCTGAAAATCCACGGAGGCAAGTTTTGAAAAATATAAAAAAATACTGGCGAAAGAATCAAGACCAGGGGCCCCTCACCCTGTCCACGAGGGTGGGGGGCGCGCCCACCCCCTGGGGGCGCCCCCTGTCTCGTGGGCCCCCTGAGGCTCCACTGACCTCAACTCCAACTCCATATATTCTGTTTCATGGAGAAAAAAATCAGAGAGAAAGTTTCATCGCGTTGTACGATACAGAGCCGCCGCAAAGCCCTAATCTCTCTTGGGAGGGCTGATCTGGAGTCCGTTCAGGGCTCCGGAGAGGGGGATTTGTCGCCATCGTCATTATCAACCATCCTCCATCACCAATTTCATGATGCTCACCGCCGTGCTTGAGTAATTCCATTGTAGGCTTGCTGGATGGTGATGGGTTGGATGAGATTTACCATGTAATCAAGTTAGTTTTGTTACGGTTTGATCCCTAGTATCCACTATGTTCTGAGATTGATGTTGCTGTGACTTTGCTATGCTTAATGCTTGTCACTAGGGCCCGAGTGCCATGATTTGAGATCTGAACCTATTATGTGTTCATGAATATATGTGTGTTCTTGATCCTATCTTGCAAGTCTATAGTCACCTATTATGTGTTATGATCCGACAACCCCGAAGTGACAATAATCGGGATACTTCTGCGTGATGACCATAGTTTGAGGAGTTCATGTATTCACTAAGTGCTAATGCTTTATTCTGGTTCTCTATTAAAAGGAGTCCTTAATATCCCTTAGTTTCCACTAGGACCCCGCTGCCACGGGAGGGTAGGACAAAAGATGTCATGCAAGTTCTTTTCCATAAGCACATATGACTATATACGGAATACATGCCTACATTACGTTGATGAATTGGAGCTAGTTCTATGTCACCCTATGTTATAGCTATTATATGAGGAATCTCATCCGACATAATTATCCATCACTGATCCAATGCCTATGAGCTTTTCACATCTTTTGCTTTGCTTATTTACTTTTTCGTTGCTACTATTACAATCACTACGAGACTATTATCTTTACTTTTGCCATTGTTACCTTTATTATTATCATACTACTTTGCTACTAAATACTTTGCTGGAGATACTAAGTTATCCAGGTGTGGTTGAATTGACAACTCAACTGCTAATACTCCGAGTCACTTGAGATTTTTGGCATATCAAGACTAATTTGGGTTAATTTGGGTTATCAAGACTAATTTGGGTTATCAAGACTAATTTGGGTTAATTTGGTTGAATTGACAACTCAACTACTCCTACGAAGCGGGTTATCAAGACTAATTTGGTTTATCAAGACTAATTTCTGGCATAGCTCTATTCTCCGAGTCACTTGAGATTTATATCTGCTGGTCACTATGAAGAACTTGAAAGATGAGAAAACAAAAAACTATCCCTCTACTACGAGGGGAGGTAAGGAACTGCCATCTAGCTCTACACTTTATTCACCTTCTGTTTTGAGTAAGCTTGCGACACCTAAACCTGCTTCTGCTATTCATTCTAATGTGTCGCATGTTATTGATGATGCCACTTCTGCTATGCATGATACTTATGATGAAACTACTTCTGTGCGTGAGACCACTTTGCCCTTAGGTGAATTTCTTGATGAACAACTTGCTAGGGTTAGAGAGAATTAAATTATTGAAGATGCTATTATTGATGATAGTGATGATGAAAGTTCTCCTCCTGATTATGAATTACCTGTTGTTCCTGAGGGTTATGTTATGGAAGAGGAAGCTGCTAGAGCTATCTTTGCTTGTAAAGATAGATATGATCTTAAAAAGTTATTAGCTAAATGGAAGCAGCAATCTCTTAATGCTAGAATGAAACCTGACCCTGCTTTTGCTACTTCACCTATATGTGTTATTGATAAGGATTATGAATTCTCTGTTGATCCTGAGATTATTACTTTGGTTGAATCTGATCCTTTTTATGACCTTGAATCTGAAACTGTTGTGGCACATCTTACCAAGTTAAATGATATAGCCACCCTGTTTACTAATGATGAGAAGTTTCGCTATTATTATATCTTGAAGATATTTCCATTCTCATTAAAGGGTGATGCTAAGACTTGGTTTAACTCTCTTGATCCTGGTTGTGTGCGTAGTCCCCAGGATATGATTTATTACTTCTATGCTAAATAGTTCCATGCTCATAAGAAACAAGCTGCCATGTGGGAAATATATAATTTTGTGCAAATCAAAGAAGAGAGTCTCCCACATGTTTGGGGGAGGCTTCTCCAATTACTTAATTCTTTGCCTGATCATCCTTTTAAGAAAAATGAAATACTTGATATCTTTTATAATGGACTAACCGATGCTTCCAAGGACTACTTGGATAGTTGTGCTGGTTGTGTTTTCAGGGAAAGAACAGTCGACGAAGCTGAATTACTATTGAATAATATGTTGACTAATGAAAATAATTGGACTCTTCCTGAGCCAATTCCTGAGGAAATTCCTGAACCAATTGAGCCAACTCCCAAGCTATTCCTAAACCCACTCCGAAGAAGAGAGGTGTTTTATTTCTCAGTCCTGAAGATATGCAAGAGGCAAAGAAACTAATGAAAGAAAAAGGTATAAAAGCTGAAGACGTTAATAATTTACCACCTATTGAAGAAATACATGGTCTTAATGTATTGCATGTTGAAGAACCACATTGTCTTGATAACCCGACACAGGTAGTAAAGGTAAATTCTCTCTATAGATATGATAAAGTTGAAATCCCCTCTACTAAATTTCATACCCCATGCTTAGATGAATATGATGACTTTATAGCTAGACAAGAAAGTTTTAATGCTTATGTTGGTAGAGAATTGAAGAATAATGCTTTCGAGATAGGATGCTTGAGTGATTATATGGCTAGAGTTAAAGGTGAAATTAAACTCATTAGCAAATATGCTTCTATGGTTGCTACTCAAGCTGACCAAGTACTTAAATCTGAAAGTGATTTGCTTGATGAATTAAATAATAATCCTGACTTTGCTGTTAGATTGGCTACTATAACTGGTAGAATGACTCGGGAACCTTTATATCCTGAAGGCCACCCTAAGAGAATCGAGCAAGATTCTCAGAGAAATAATTTAGAGGCACCTGGTTCTTCTAAAAACAAGAAAAAGAAAAACGACAAAATTTTGCATGCTTCTAGTGAACCTGTTATAGACACACCTGAGAATCCCAATGATATTTCTATTTTTGATTCTGAAACACAATCAGGTGATGAACATGAACCTAGTGATAATGTTAATGATAATGTTCATGTTGATGCTCAACCTAGCAAAAATAATGATGTAGAGATTGAACCTGTTGTTGATGTTGATAACCCACAATCAAAGAATCAACGTTATGATAAAAGAGATTTTGTTGCTAGGAAACACGGTAGAGAAAGAGAACCATGGGTTCAGAAACCCATGCCCTTTCCTCCTAAACCATCCAAGATAAAGGATGATGAGGACTTTGAGCACTTTGCTGAAATGATAAGACCTATCTTCTTACGTATGTGCTTAACTGATAAGCTCAAAGTAAATCCTTATGCTAAGTATATGAAGGATATCATTACAAACAAAAGAAAGATACCGGAAGCTAAAATTTCCACCATGCTTTCTAATTACACTTTTAAGGGTGGAATACCAAAGAAACTTGGAGATCCCGGGGTACCAACTATACCATGCTCCATTAAAAGAAACTATGTTAGAACCTCTTTATGTGATCTTGGAGCCGATGTTAGTGTTATGCCCCTCTCTTTATATCGTAGACTTGAATTGAGTAAGTTGACACCTACTAAAATATCTTTGCAAATGGCTGATAAATCAACTGCTATACCTGTTGGTATTTGTGAGGATGTGCCTGCTGTGGTTGCAAATGTTACTATCTTAACAGACTTTGTTATTCTTGATATTCCCGAGGACGATAGTATGTTGATTATCCTTGGTAGACCCTTTTTGAATACTGCAAGGGCTGTTATTGATTGCAACAAAAGCAATGTCACTTTTCATGTTAATGGTAATGAGCATACGATACACTTTCCGAGGAAACAATCTCAAGTTCATAGCAACAACTCTATTGGGAAAGTTCCAACTATTATTATTGGAGGTTTTGAATTTCCTCTTCCTAGTGTCAAGAAAAAATATGATATTCTTATTATTGGGGATGTTCATATCCCCGTTAAGGTAACCTAGTGTCATTCAAAATTTCTCCGGTTCCGTGTTATTCGGAATGAGTTTGTTAACAAGACTTGATCAACCATGTTAGTGTCTTCATTTTGATGATCATGAGATGGATGAAACTAGAAGGCACAACCTTCTATACCCTCTTTTTACTTTCTGTTATTTAGAATAAATAGAGCAAATATATTATTATCTGTTTGTTTTCTAAATTATACGTGTAATAAAAAATATCTCGAAAATAAAAGTGCTCCAAACGCCCTGCAAAGTTAGTATGATTTTTATGGAATATTTGAGGATTTTAGGCACTGAAAACACTACAGGAGGGGCAAGCACCAGGCCACGAGAGTGGAGGGCGCGCCCACTCCCCCTGGGCACGGCCCCCTGTCTCGTGGGCCCCTGGTGGCTCCCCACCACTTATGCCAGCACCCACACACTCCATCTTCTTCCCAAATAAAATCCCCATCTAGCTCAAGCACGAGTTCTAGCTCATGTTGCTGCGATTTTTGATCTCTTTGCTCAAAGCTCCATTCACAAAACTGCTTTGGGAGATTGTTGCTTGGTATGTGACTCCTCCATTGGTCCAATTAGTTTTTGTTCTAGTTCTTTATTCATTGTAATTTTTTGCTCCATAGGTAACCATGTTCTTGAGCTTGCATGTTAAATTTATGAGGTCCCAAGTAATTTTAATGCATGATATAGGCTCTAGGCACTTGTAGGAGTAGTTGCTACCAATCTTGTTTAGTTTTATTCACTTCTATTTTGAAGTTACTAAAATTTCAGAAGTTTTTCAGAAAAAGAATTATGTCTAGGAGAATGTACCAAGGAGGTTCCTCAGTAAAGAAAGGACCCAGGATTGCTAAACGTGAGCAAGACGTTGAACTACCATAGGGAGCATTCATTTTCCGGCTATACATTATTTTGCTCTCTTCATTGGTAGATGCCTTAACGGTAAATATGAAGCATGTCATATGTGTGTCCCTGATCTTTGTGTCCTCAAGAGTGCTGTGTTAGGTTATAAAGACTATAACTTGGGGGCAATAGTTGCACGTAGGTTGCATAATAATGCTAGAGGTGGAGATTTATTTGGAGGAATTTATGCGACCCGTGTGGCAAATTATCTTGGTATAGCCCCACGAGAGGGGGGTATGATGTTGCCTCCTACTTATTTAGATTATGACGCTATGCTCCAACATCATTTTCTTAAGAGGAATGAACAATTCCTCCAATATCGACTAATCTTTGACACACGTAGCGTTGTCCATATTACACTTCCTGCTCCTTTCCTTTTTGTTTACCAGGCAAAAGGAAGATATGTCGTTACCAGGGAGGAAGCAACTGAACACGAGGGGCGAGCGGAGGCGGCTCGCTAGCATTCCGTAGCTCAGGATGCATTTGCTGCTGCATCTCAGTACGACCCCAGTTACAACTATGGATATCAGCCACGCTATCCTTAACAATAGACCAACTTAGGCCAAAAGACTAAGCTTGGGGGTGTACGTATTTCTCACCAACTTTACATTCATGTTCACACACTATTCTAGTTGTCGGTGCTCATACTCATTCACTGTATAATCCTTGTTAGTTTAATTTTCTTTTTCTTGCTTTCTTCTTGCGTGTTTGATAAACCTTAAGAAAAACCAAAAAAATTAGTTAGTTTAAATTCCATGCTTGTTGTAGAAATTAAAATAAAAACCCAAAAAGATTTCTCTTTCTTCTTCTTGCTTGTTTGGACCTTTCCTGTGTAAATAGTTTTATTTTATTTTCTTTCATTTGGGGGTCGAGAGTAGAAGACCATATTGAAAATGTTTAGTGGCTCTCATATGCATGATTGTTTATTTAACTTAGAGCCCATATTACCTTGCCTTCTCTCCTGAGTTGAATGCCTGCAGATTCCAGCTTAGTCCAACGCACGTGCACTATTATTATTATACACATCGTTTGGTTGTGCAAGTGAAAGGCAATAATGATGATATATGATGGACTGATTGAGATGAGAAAAGCTGGTATGAACTCGACCTCTCTTTTTTTGTAAATATGATGAGTTCATCGTTCCTAATTTAGCTTATTATGAAGTAAACATATTTGCAATGACATTTAGAGATTATAAGTTGCTTGTGCCATGCTTGATTAGCTATGAGTTATAATGGTTTACCTTGCGTGTGAACATGCTATTAGAATGATTATGATGTGGTATGATGGGATGGTATCCTCCTTTGAATGAATTGAGTGACTCGACTTGGCACATGTTCACACATGTAGTTGAAACAAATCAACATAGCCTTCATGATATTTATGTTCATTGTAGATTATATCCTACTCATGCTTGTACTCGCTGTCAATTAATTTTAATGCATGTTTATGACTGTTGTCGCTCTCTCAGTTGGTCGCTTCCCAGTCTTTTGCTAGCCTTCACCTGTACTAAGCGGGAATACTGCTTGTGCATCCAAACTCCTTAAACCCCAAAGTTGTCCCATAAGAGTCCACCATACCTTCCTATATGCGGTATCTACCTGTCGTTCCAAGTAAATTTGTATGTGCCAAACTCCAAACCTTCAAATGAAATTCTGTTTTGTATGCTCGAGCAGCTCATGTATCAACTAGGGCTTTCTGTATCTTCCATGTTAGGTGGGTTATTCTCAAGAGGAGTGGACTCCGCTCCTCATTCACCATAAAATGGCTGGTAACCAGGATGCCCAATCCCATGCTTTATGCAAATCAAATCAAAATAATTAAAACAAAACTCCCCCAGGACTATAGTTGGTATGGACGGTACCCCGTTGTTTCGGATGGCCATGGAGTGTGCTTGTTGGTGGCGGGGGAGTATAAACTTTACCATTCGGTTTGGGAACCGCCTATAATGTGTTTAGCATGGATGATATCGCCATCTCATAGTTGTTGCGTTGACAGTGAAAGCATGCCGCTCAAAATATTATTCAATCTCTATTTTAAAATTAAGCTCTGGCACCTCTACAAATCCCTGCTTCCGTATGCGAAGGGCCTATCTATTTACTTTTATGTTGTGTCATCACCCTCTTATTAAAAAGCACCCGCTGGAGAGCACACTGTCATTTGCATTCATTAGTATTGGTTTATATTGGGTATGACTTGAATGGATCTCTTTTAACATGAATTACAATGTTTAGTCAGTCCTTGATCTTTAAAGGTGCTCTGCATTTATGTTTTGCGCCTCAGAAAGGGCTAGCGAGATACCATTTTGTTATATCATGTTATCATTGTTTTGAGAAAGTGTTGTCATCCGAGTTTTATTATTATGGCTCGCTAGCTGATTATGCCATTGATATGAGTTACAGTGAGACCGAGGTGTTATTGTGAGTATTGTTAGTTCATAATACTTGTTGAAACTTGAATGCTGGCTTTACATGTTTACAACAACAAGAGCAAATAGAGTTTGTCAAATTTTTTCTTTATCACTTTCAGTTTATCAACTAAATTGCTTGAGGACAAGGAATGGTTTAAGCTTGGGGGAGTTGATACGTCTCCAACGTATCTACTTTTCCAAACACTTTTCCCCTTGTTTTGGACTCTAACTTGCATGATTTGAATGAAACTAACCTGGACTGACACTATTTTCAGTAGAACTGCCATGATGTTGTTTCATGTGTAGAAAACAAAAGTTCTCGGAATGACCTGAAAATCCATGGAGGCAAGTTTTCAAAAATATAAAAAAATACTGGCGAAAGAATCAAGACCGGGGGGCCCACACCCAGTCCATGAGGGTGGGGGGCGTGCCCACCCCCCTGGGCGCGCCCCCCTGTCTCGTGGGGCCCCTGAGGCTCCACCGACCTCAACTCCAACTCCATATATTCCGTTTCACGAAGAAAAAACTCAGAGAGAAAGTTTCATCATGTTTTACAATACGGAGCCTCCGCCAAGGCCTAATCTCTCTCAGGAGGGCTGATCTGGAGTCCGTTCGGGGCTCCAGAGAGGGGGATTCGTCGCCATCGTCATCATCAACCATCCTCCATCACCAATTTCATGATGCTCACCGCCGCACGTGAGTAATTCCATTGTAGGCTTGCTGGACGGTGATGGGTTGGATGAGATTTACCATGTAATCAAGTTAGTTTTGTTAGGGTTTGATCCCTAGTATCCACTATGTTCTGAGATTGATGTTGCCATGACTTTGCTATGCTTAATGCTTGTCACTAGGGCCCGAGTGCCATGATTTCAAATCTGAACCTATTATGTTTTCATGAATATATGTGTGTTCTTGATCCTATCTTGCAAGTCTATAGTCACCTATTATGTGTTATGATCCGACAACCCCGAAGTGACAATAATCGGGATACTTCTCGGTGATGACCATAGTTTGAGGAGTTGATGTATTCACTAAGTGCTAATGCTTTGTTCCGGTTCTCTATTAAAAGGAGGCCTTAATAACCCTTAGTTTCCACTAGGACCCCGCTGCCACGGGAGGGTAGCACAAAAGATGTCATGCAAGTTCTTTTCCATAAGCACGCATGACTATATTCGGAATACATGCCTACATTACATTGATAAATTGGAGCTACTTCTGTGTCACCCTATGTTATAGCTATTACATGAGGAATCGCATCGGACATAAATATCCATCACTAATCCAATACCTATGAGCTTTTCACATCTTGTGCTTTGCTTACTTACTTTTCCGTTGCTACTTTTACAATCACTGCGAAACTATTATCTTTACTTTTGCCACTATTACCTTTCTTATTATCATACTACTTTGCTACTAAATACTTTGCTACAGATACTAAGTTATCCAGGTGTGGTTGAATTGACAACTCAACTGCTAATACTAAAGAATATTCTTTGGCTCCCCTCGTGTCGAATCAATAAATTTGGGTTGAATACTTTACCCTGGAAAGCTGTTGCGATCCCCTACACTTTTGGGTTATCAGTCAGCACGGTCGTGGTTTTGGAACGCAAGGAGGAGGGCAAAGCATTGCCGGTCCAGAGGACGGTGTATTACCTGAGCGAAGTATTGTCCACCTCCAAGCAGAATTACCCACATTACCAGAAGATGTGCTACGGCGTGCATTTCGCCGCCAAGAAGTGGAAGCCATACTTTCAAGAGCACCCAATCACTATAGTCTGCACTGCTCCTCTGGTCAAGATCATTGGACGCCAGGATGCTTCCGGCCGAGTGGCCAAATGGGCCATAGATTTGGCCCCCCGCAGCGCCATCAAGTCACAAGCGCTGGCCGACTTCCTCGTCGACTGGGCCGAGACTCAGTACCTGCCGCCAGCGCTAGAGTCCACTCATTGGCGGATGCACTTTGATTGTTCCAAGATGCGTACCGGTCTAGGAGCCGATATCGTCCTCACCTCTCCCAAAGGCGAAAAGCTCAAATATGTGCTGCATATTCACTTTGCCGCCTCCAATAACGTTGCTAAATACGAGGCACTCATTCACGGGCTCCGGCTTACCAAGGAACTCGGCATTCGTCGGATCCTGTGCTATGGGGATTCCGACTTGGTGGTCCAGCAGTCGTCAGGCGATTGGGACGCCAAGGATGCAAACATGGAAAGCTACTGGTTCCTCGTGCAGCAACTCAGCGGATATTTCGAAGGGTGCGAGTTCCTTCATGTGCCAAGAAACAATAACAAGCAAAAAAACACCTTGGCATGGATCTGCTCAACCTGGCAAGCAATACAGGTCGGCGTCGCCCTACAACGCCTCCTCAAGCCGTCTGTCAAGCCGTCACCTGAATCAGACTCCATCTTTGTGCCGGATCCTCCTGAAGTAGTCGGATCCGACTTGACGGCCCAAGCAGTCGGCACGGGGAATTCGTCAGGCGGCCAAGGGACTGCGGCAATCGCACCCGGCCCAGGGACAACAGAACCCGGCCCGGGGACTGCAGTAGTTGGCTCGGGGACTTCATCGACTCAGCAAACGGCGGCTGACTCCAACCCGCGGCCTCCCGACCCAACCGCCCTTGTGCAAGTAGCAGTCCTGACGGTCGAAGAAATAGCAACACCTTCCTGGGCTCAGCCTATCCTCAACTTTCTGATGAACAAGGAGCTGCTCACTGACGAGATCTCGGCCCGGCAAGTGCAACGTCGGGCGGCAGCATACACCATCGTCTACCGAGAACTTGTGAGGCGCAACGTCACTGGTGTTTACCAGCGCTGCGTGGAGCCAGAGCAAGGCCAAGCAATCCTCAAAGATATTCACCAAGGCGAGTGCGGTCACCACGCAGCCTCAAGAGCACTTGTTGCCAAAGCCTTTCGCCATGGTTTTTTCTGGCCGACTGCTCTAGATGACCCCAAAGACCTGGTCCTGAAATGCAAAGCGTGTCAGAAGTTCCGCTCCAAGCCACATCTGCCGGCTTCTGCCCTCAAGACTACTCCTATCACCTGGCCCTTTGCAGTTTGCAGGCTGGACATGGTGGGACCATTCAAGATGGCACGCGGCGGCATGACTCATTTACTTATCGCCGTGGACAAATTCACCAAGTGGATAGAAGCAAAGCCAATCAACAAGCTGAATGGTCCGACTGCCGTGACTTTCATCTCCGGCATCACAATCCGATATGGTATACCACAAAGCATCATCACCGACAATGGCACAAACTTCGCCAAATGCGCCTTGGCCCATTTCTGCGCGACGCAGGGCATCTGGCTGGACCTAGCGTCTGTTGCCCACCCGTAGTCAAATGGACAAGTGGAATGAGCAAACGGCCTCATTTTATCTGGCATCAAGCCCCGACTGGTCGAGCCTCTAGAGAGGTCAGTCGACTGCTGGCTTGACGAGCTGTCGGCCGTCCTCTGGAGCCTGCGCACAACTTCGAAAAATCAACCAGCTTCACGCCCTTCTTCCTCGTCTACGGTGCCGAAGCCGTCATCCCGACGGACATAGAATTCGACTCCCCTCGAGTCACCATGTGCACCGAAGCGGAGGCCAAAAAAACACGAGAAGACAGCGTCGAGCTGCTGGAAGAGGGCCGGCTGCTCGCACTCAGTCGGTCCACCATCTACCAGCAGAGCCTGCGCCGATACTACAATCGGAAGGTCAAGCCAAGATCCTTCCAAGAGGGAGACCTTGTGCTCTGGCTAATCCAGCGAACAGCCAGCCAACACAAGCTCTCGGCACCTTGGGAAGGCCCCTTCATCATCAGCAAGGTGTTGGGCAACGACTCCTACTACCTCATCGATGCTTAGACGCCTCGAGCACGTAAGAGGGATGACTCGGGCAAGGAAACAGAGCGGCCATGGAATGCAAATCTCCTTCGAAGGTTTTACAGTTGATGCAGTATGTACCATGCCAACTTTTGTATTAAGTATGCAGACTTCGGGTTCCTCGAGACGAGCTCGGGGACTACCCTCTTTTATCTATATGATGTAGTATTATGCCTATGAATGCATTATTTCGTTTGTCCGTCTGGTACTGGATTCGACCAGTCAGCCCGGGGACTCGCTGGCTTGTACTATGACATGTTTCCTGCAGCCGGACAAGTAATGCATTGGCACCGAAACTTTCTCCTGCCAGAGGCCACAGTTCGCAGAGCGGCTGTGGGTCGGCATGAGTTAAGGAGAAGGGGTGTCTGCGTGAAAAATGGCTAAGGACCCAAAGTATGCACATAGTCCAAGCCAGTTTCCCTTGCCAACCGGCTGTTGAGCAGCCAGCCGGACGGTTTCTATTTAACTTGCTAAAAAATTCTAAACGACTAAGTTCTTGCCTTCCTAGATGTGGCCAAGTACTTGACTCAGCCGCAGTCCGCACAGCGGCTGTTCGGCTGGCAAGAGGGCAACCAAGGGAAGGCGGCAAAGGAAAAAAAGGCAAGGAGTAGAAAGCAAGGAAAGATAGAATTTGGAACAATATTTACATAAGCAAAAGGCCCTTGGCCGGCATTCAGCAGAAGTTTGAAGTACACCCCGCGGGTGGAGTTGTGTAAATTAACAAGTTCGTCGAGACTGGTAAAGCAGGTAAAGCAGAAGATAAGATAGCAGTCTAGGGAGCTGCAAACGGGTCTGGCGGAGCGGTGGAACCGGCGGAGACAGTTTGTGGAGCGGTCGGCTGGTCAGTCTCCGCTCGGCCGCCTTCAGTAGCAGTCGGCTCGCTCGGGCGCGGCTCGTTGCTGGAGGCGCGGTCGAGCTGAGGCTGGCCGTCCACTACGACCTATGGCGCCTCCTCTTCACCCTCCTCCTCCTCCTCTCCTTGCTCCTCGCCGCTGGAGTCGATCACCTCGGCCGAGACCTCGCCATCTTCTAGGTTCAGCCCGAACCACTCTGGTGGCACCTCGACGCCGTTCTCGGCCTGCTCTAGGATGAAGATGCTGGTGTCGGTGTACTCGGCGATTGCTGCCGCTCGCTTCACAAGATCATCCTTCACCGCCGCCAACTACTCCTCCTGGGCCTCCAGTCGAAACATGGCCAACTGGGCTAGATTTATCCTAGGGTACCACGCCTTGACGAACTCCAAGGCCCAACGTGCTCCGGCGCGGGCCGAGGAGCCCTTCCAGGCCTCAAGACGGCCGGCTGCCACCTCCAACCAGTCGGCAGTCCGACTGGGATTGCACGATGCCGGCATGTCCGGCCATAGGGCGGCGATCACCTGGGCGCCGACACGTTGAAGACGCCGCAACATCCGGTGAGCCGGCTGGAGACGAGCCTGGATGCTGAGAAGCTGCTCGTTGAAGGTTTGGGGGCGTTGGCTGCACTCTTCCCACCTTCCGCCCTCCGCTCTACACGATCAGCCTCGATAGCCTGATTTGCAGCAGCGGAGTGGCCAGGGAAGAAGTCTTCTCAAGCAGAAGAAAAAAAGCAAAGTAAGGAATGAGAGGCCGGCCTGATTAGAAGTCGGTGGCTCAAAGAAGAATAAAGAGAAAAACTTATCGTCAACCATGTCTTCAATCTCGCCGAAGCCGGCAGTCAGCATCGCCTCTATGTCGGTCGAGGCGGAGCGTTCGGTCTCGAACTCAGCCAGGAGAGTAGCCTCCTTGTCCTCCGCCTCCTTCTAGGCCTTCGCGAGAAGCTCCGCCTGCTCCGCCAGCTACGTGACCAGCCGGTCACGCTCCTTCGCTTCCTTGGCGCGCAACACGGTGTTGGCTTCACCCAGCTATTGCTGCAAGATGGCGTTGGCTTCTGTAAAGAGAGAAGAAGGAAAAGGACGTCAGCATTCAACAAAGAATCGATGCGGTAGCCGGGGATATTCTGCCCGACTGCTCAGTAGTCGGCCCGAATCTCAGGGACTACAGCCCGCGGGTGCGCCATCGCGCCCCCACAGGAAAAAGAAGTATCAGGGATCAACTAAAGAAACGCAGTTGCTGGGGAGATCCGGCCCGACGGCTCAGCAGTCGGCCCGAATCTCGGGGAGTACAGCCCGCGGGTGCACCAGCGCGCCCCTGCAGAGAAGGAAACAAATACTTACTACGGCTTTCCGACAAGTCGGCGGTCTTCTGATCCAGCTCCTGGACATTGGAGTTGAAGGAGGCCGCGCGGAGGTTATGATAATCCTGCAATAGAGGTGTCAGATGAAACTACTACTCGCAGCTCGCAAATTAGAGTTCCGAGCCGCCTGCTCAGCCGGCGGCCTGAAACTCGGGGAATACACCCAGTGGGTGCGCTGGCGCGCCCCCACCAAGAAATACATGAACTAAAGACGAAGAAGCAACAAACATACCCGTATGGCCGCTCGTGAATTCAGAAACGCCTCGTTGCACCGCTTAAGGGTGTCGGCCTCGGCGTGGAGCTTGGCCTGCACATCGAGGATGGCTTGGTTTAAAGCCCCCGTACCGCCTCTGTGCACCCAGCTGATCGGCGCGGCGCTGGTCATCTTGGCGTCCCGGACGGACGAGCTTGCGGCGCCGGTTTCCTGCTGGCGCGGTGCTGAGGC
Organism: Triticum aestivum; assembly: GCF_018294505.1. Classification (NCBI taxonomy): domain Eukaryota; kingdom Viridiplantae; phylum Streptophyta; class Magnoliopsida; order Poales; family Poaceae; genus Triticum; species Triticum aestivum. Next base: position 35,747,475 of record NC_057795.1, read on the forward strand.
TGCCTTCGCGAGGCGATGGCGTGTGGGCGTGTGGACCTCGGGAGTCGGGCCCGTTGCCAACTCGCCTCCGGCTGGTGGCGTCGGCGGGGCCACCGGCTTCTTATCTCGCCCTTCCCTAGACAGAGCCGACGGGGGCACGGCCACGTCTGGCATGACGACCTCACCGCCCTCCATCTCCATCGTCGGTTTCTCGTCGCCGGCTCCCCCCGTCGGTGCTGCGAAGTCCGGGTGAGGTGGTGCTAAGTTCAGGGGGACGACGAAAATTGGCTCCTGGCGGCGTGTAGCTTCCTCGGCCTGCTTCTTCGCCGCTGTAGCGGCCTCGGCCTCCACCAGCTTCTTCAAGGCGGCGGCCTCTGCCCTATCCGCCTCCGCCTTCTCAAGACGGGCGGCCTCCTGCTCCTAGCGCGCCTCCTGCGCATTTCGCTCCATCGCCTCCCGGAGGTCGGCGGCCGGATCGGTCCACCGTGTGGAGGAAGAGGTCTCCGCTGACCCAATGATGGAGGTGGTGGCCGACTTCTCAAGAGAGAGCAGGGCCCTCAGTCAAGAAAGAAAAGAAAGGAAAGTTCAGGAAGAATTGGTCAGTAATAAAAAGCACAACGAAGAGACTTATGCCGACACCAGGGGAGGCGCCTTCGGGAGTTTCTGAAACTTGGCCGCCTTCGCGGCGGCCTCCCTCCACCTGGTCGTGGCTATCGGATTCTTGGCCTTCTTCGGCACGCTACCAAACAGGGCGGCTCCCTGTTTGCGTTTGTGCGTGCCGTCTCGGGCTGTCCGCACGGTGGAGGGGCACGCGCCTGCCCTGCCGGCGCTTCGCGCGGGGTGCGGTTCGTCTTCTTCTTCGTCGTTGTTGGTCCAGGTGTTGAGGATGCCTTCTTCGGAGCCACCTGCTTCATGGGCGCCGCTCGTCGCCGTGTCCTCCAGGGCGGCCGCCCCCAAATCGGGGTCGCCCACGTCGCTGACCTCCCGGTCCGGGAGGTAGTTTCTGCCCGCCCCTACAACGGCGGCCGTCGCATCCAGGATCAAGGCTAAGATGAATTTCAAAAGGCAAGAGTCGGGAAAGCTTACCGGAGGTGGCGGGTCGGCTCGGGAGTACGGCTGCTTTTCGAAGCACCAGTAGGACGCCTTGAGGCCTTCGCCGCCAAGTCGGACGCCTTGAGGCCTACGCCGCCGGTCAGCTGCCGGAGTCGCTGGATGGCGTCGGCGTCGTATGATAATACCGGCTTCGGCTTGTAGCTCCAGCTAGGCCGAGACTTACCCGGCGGTCCGGCTTGATAAGCCGGCAGGTTGATGAAGTCGACAGCCGGATCCACGTTCTCCACGTAGAAGTAAGATTGCTGCCACATCTTGACCGATTGGGGCAGCTTGATGGCGAGGAAGGCATTCTTCGCCGACGGTCGGCGCACCACGACGAAGGCGCCGCACTGGGCAGCCACACCCTGGACGGAGGTGCCCAGCTTGTTGTAGAAGAACGCGACCCACAACTTGATGGTGGGGAGGATGCCGAGATAACCTTCGCACAGCGTGACGAAGGCGGCAAGAAGAATCACGTTGTTGGGCGTGATGTGATGAGGCTGGAGGTGCTAGAACTCAAGGAAGGAGCGGAAGAAGCCGCTCGCGGGCAGGCTGAAGCCACGGATGAAGTTCGAGCAGAAGACGAACCGCTCGCCCTCCCCCGGAGCCGGCGAGACCTCCTCCGCCGGCGGCACGCGCGCCTTCATGTATCTCTCGCTGGGAAGAGGCCGCGTCTCGCGAAGAAACGAGATGTGGTCCTCGTTGATGTTCGACCCGTCCCCGTCCCCTCCATGCTCGCGCACCATGAAGAGGTCAGCGAGGCTAATGGCGTGGCGAGGGAGCTGAGAAGAGGAACAAGGCCGAGCAGGCGCGGGGCGGGAGGACTCGACAAAGAAGAGCAACGGTGGTGCTCCGGCAGGGCTCGGGGCGCTACGGCTAGAGGAAGAAAAATGAGGCAAGAGTGGGGTGGAGGGGCGCGCGTGCTTTGCCGCTCCCCCACCTCCCCCTACTTATAGCCAGAAGGCTACGAAGCCGAGGGGCGGGCGTAGGATCGTGGGATTAACTGTGCCCACGACCCCACGTCTCCACATTTTGCTGTGCGAGTTACTGCACACGGTAACTCTGCAAAGGAGCTCAACCGCCCTCCTCAGCCGCAGCGGATTTGCTCGCGCGCCAAGGCCCGATGGTGGCGGGCCCAGCCTCCTTTCCTGTCCCATCCCACGAGTGGGCTGGTAGGCTGGCCTGGCTGGTTGGCGCCATGTTGCATGCCCGCGACGGGCGGCGGGCCTAGAGGCTTACCAGGCACGCCACCTAGTTCCCGCCGTTGCGTTCAAAGTTTTCAGAACTAGTCCATCTGGCCATGACTGACTCCCTGCATGCGGCTTGCCGGGAGTCGAGCGAAGCTTCCTTCCAGATCACCCGGAGAAGGAAACTATTGAGGCTCCTCGGCCTCTCGGTCACGGCGCCTCACCAGCTTCGGGGACTACTGTCGGAGTAATGGGACACAGGTAGCCTAATCCGAGCCCAGATCCTTTTAAGACATCAGGGCCATCTGCGCCCCTCAGAACTCCAAGACGAAGAGCTGACTTCTGACAGCCGACTAGTCCTAGCGGCCGGCAGCCAGAAGGCGGCAAAGCTCCAGAAGATGGCATCAAGATGGGCCGACTCCTTGCGGACGGTCTCTAGAGAGGTCGGCTCCCGGCGGTCGGCCCCCGGCGTCCTCCAAGTCTGCGCCCCCATTAAGAAGACGAGACGGGGTGTGGCTATAGTGTAGCCCATCCCCTCGAATCCAGGGCCAGGCGTGGCCATAGTGCTCCGTACGGGCTGAGATCTCCGCCCGACGCGGCACTGTTGCCACTCCGCCCCTGACATCACACCTGTCAGGTGAAGCCCTGCTCCCACGACCGCCTGTCGGTACGTCCGGAAGATGGCGGGCCCTACCTGGCAGCGAGAGCCCGGAAGACGGCGGAAGCCTCACCAGTCGGACCCGACGGAGGCCGGCCTCTAGCAGGTGGCCAGTTCCTTCCTCGGGGCCTGCGCCATTAACCAGACAAGACCTGGAGTGGCTAAAGTGATCTCCCGCCAGGCGGCGGGACTGTAGCCACGCACCCCCGACCAAGCAAGCATCATTAGCATCACGGCAACAGTGATCAGCAGCCGGCAAGACCCGCAAGCGGCGGGAGCGGCCTGTCGGCTTCGTACCAGATCAGACGGCGGGGCCCATGAGGCGGCTGGCCCCAGCAGCCGGCAGAGAAGCTGGCGACCTAAGAGACTGACAGTCGGGTCCTACACCCGGCCAGATTACCATTTTACCCGTTGGAGGTAGGCCTATATAAACCCCCCCCCCCAGGGCACCCATGCAAAGGGTTCTGAACCAGTTAAGACTAGACTCATATCTAGAGGAAGAGGAGAGCTAGCCCTACCTTCTTCTACCTCTAGCAAACAGGGCAAGGAGCACCATTCACTACAAAAAAAATACACTTCCGTGATGATACGTGATTGTCACAGTAGGTCTGGTTTTCTGTCATGCATGTACATCCATGACGATTTTATGACAGAATCAAGATAGTCATACCTGTGCTGTCGTAGAAATGTTCCATGACATTACCAAAATTATCATCATGGATGTGTCCATTTTCATCACGATAAATCGCGCGTCACAGAAGTGCTTTCGTCAAGGGTGACCGACACGTGGCATCCACCGTAACGGAACGCCGTTAAGCTATCGGGTCGGGTTTTGGATCTGATAACCCGTTAACAGCCCTGACCAATGGGGATTTTCCACGTGTAAAATTATCATTGGCTGGAGGAAACACATGTCTGCTCATCGTTGGGACAGATGTCATCCACTCATTGGACGTAAGGAGCCTATGATACGTCGGCACGTGGCACGGCCCAACAGAGGCCCATTCCTGTGAAAAGGCCGGCCCGTTTGACTTGGTCAAAACACTACTAGGAAAAGGGCTATAGATAGGATTGATACTAATGGCGCACCTGGTAAGCAGTGCGCCACTACTATATACTAATGGCGCACCGGTCGGAGGTGCACCATTAGTGTGGAAGACACTAATGGCGCACCAGGCACACGGTGCGCCACTAGTATTGAATTTTTTTTTCATTTTTCCATACACTCTAATGGCGCATGGTGCCAAAGTGCGCCATTACTAGTTCTACCAAGTAATGGCGCACCTTGTGAGCAGTGCGCCATTACTATATAATTTTTTTTACTTTTTTACAAAACTGCTAATGGCGCACCGTGTATATTTTCATGGACACTTTTTGATCTCGATCTCGATCCCACCCACACCCTCCCCTGCTAGCTCCACCGCCGCCGACGACCCACCGCAACCCTCCGCCGCTCCACCGCCGCCGATGAGCACCCGGCCCCCCGCACCCTCCCCCGCTCCACCGCCACCAACGGGCACCCCCCGCACCATCCCCCGCTAGCTCCACCACCGCCGCCGACCCACCGCAACCCTCCCCCGCTCCACCACCGCTGACGAGCACCCGGCCCCCCCGCACCCTCCCCCGCTCCACCGCCGCCAATGGGCACCCCCCACACCCTCCCCCGTTCCACCACCGCCGCCGATGATATTTCCAAGAAACAATTTTGAACATATTTTTTTAAAAATTATTAATGTTTTTATAAAAAAATATTACTGTTATGATTTAAACAAGTTTGAACATATTTAAACACAAAAAAAATATAAAAACAACATTTAAAATGCATAAAAATATATTGTGGAGCCTAGGAATCGAACCCAGGACCTCCTGGTGTGTGTGCTGCGTGTTGACCAGTCGGGCTAGTGGGTGGGTTCTATTGTAGATAGGGTTAGGTTGTAGATAGGGCTAGTGGGCTAGATTAAAACAAAATTCTAATGGCGCACCGGGCGCTGGTGCGCCATTAGAATAGTCATACTTATGGCGCACGAGGTGGTGGTGCGCCATTAGAATAGTCGTACACTAATTAAATCCCCAATCTCTCTAATCTCTCCCCTGCCTCATTGATCTCACCCGCTGCCCCCCGTGTTCGCCGTCCCCCTCGCCGCCCCCCTCGCCTCCTTCACCGTCCCCGAGCCGAGCCCCGAAGAAGCGCCCCCGCCCGCCTCCTCCTCTCTTCTCCCGCGACCTCCCCCCTACCCCCTCTCAACCGCCCCGTCCCCTCAGCGCTGCCCGCCGTCTCCCCGAACCCTAGCTCCGCCGGCGTCGGGGACGACCACCTCGTCGGCCTCACCAGGCCGCAGGCCCTCAAGCCCCACGCCGTCCTCGGCCTCGCCCTCTCCACCGGCGGCGCCCCTTCCTCCGCCCCTGCAGTGCAGCAGCAGCAGTAAACAACCTGCAGGTAAGATGATGATGGTTTTCCATGAGGGTATCGAGGAGCTGCCGGCCTGTGTTCATTCTGGTGGGGAGAATGCAGTAGATGATCTTTTTTTCGGCCTGCATTGCGCTCCGCTGCTATGAACTTTTGAAAGGACCGCGCGACAGAAGCCACTGCAAGCTATTGTGTGTATCTCTGAATGTTGTGTTTCTTTCAGTTCTTTATCCATTCTTTGTTCCTACTGAATGTCATGCTAATTTAGTTTGTTTTTGTTTTGCACATCGGTAGGCAAAGCCTAGTGTTTGTTTCAGACATTTACTGAAACTGAACCAAGGAAATTTGGATTTCATAGTTACAGTTGCAGGAAAAGGTCATATTATGAGTGAAATATATTTAAAATGTCTATTTAGTTATATTTTCCGATATAACCTTGTAAGTAGAAACATGTATAACTCAAGTAAACCATACATCTAGTTAATATTGCACAGGCAGTAATGTTAAGTCTTACTATGAACCTAGCAATAAAAATGATGAAGCTCCTGTCAATTTTTGACATATCTTAAGTTCTTAACAAGACATGTTTGTCCTCTGCCATAGCCCCTGCCCCAGATGAAGTGAGCTATATATGTGTATGATGATCCTTCTTTCCTAAAAGTGAGATTTTTATTCAAAGTAAATGAACATTTTACTGCTAGTGTACTGATAGTGTAATTTAGCTATTGTACTGATATTTCTGTTTCTTTGAACATTTTACTATCAATAAAAATGATGTACAGCTGCTTTCAGTTAATTCAAATTAGCTAAAACCTTTTACTGTCAAATAGTGCTAATGTTTACTCTATGAAATAAACTACTCCATGTCAAATAAACCTTGCTAGGTGAATCTTGTTTGCATTAGGAGTAGTTGCTGGAAATTTACTGAATTTTGTTATGTGCCCCGAGAGGCCCTTGAGTTTGCCGAAATATCGATTAACTTCCGTTCCGGCAAATTCGGGTACTCCATATGTCCTATTTTCAGCAAAGGTAATGCTGAAATTTTCCGTGAATTTTAGCATTACTTTGCTAAAAATAGGACGTATGGGGTACTTGCGACTAATGCCTGTTATCATGCATGGGTACTAATTGGTCTCTTCTGCTCGTTATCAGAGATGGCGGGAAGCAGCCACCGCCGATCTGCGACACCGCAGTAGGAGTTGGATGCTTCCGAGTTCTTCACTATCATACTTGAGGCTTTAGTATCATCCATGACGCAGGTATATAAAACGAGAGATCTCCCCTTCACCCATCTCATTATGATATCTGTAGTTTGCTACATCACTCATTGTCCCAAACTACAGAGGCTGCCTGACAGTTTTATGAACATGCTGATGGGTGAAGATCCGCCAAATAATGTGAAGCTGCGACAGGCCGGCAGCGGGTTTTGCAGGCAGTGGGATGTGCAGTTGGTGATCGAGAAGGGCCACATGTACTTGTCTCGTGGGTGGGAGAAGTTCTACCGTGCCTACGACCTGCAGCTGGGGTACTTCCTTCTCTTCAGGTACGACGACGACGCCAACATGCTCATCGTGAAGGTGTTCAACAAGACTATGTGTCGCATGCGCTACGCTGCCGATGATGATGCCGGTACGTTATGCCTCTTCTTATTCCACTACATTTGGCTTTGTCTCACATCGATTGTTAACGGCCATTATTGCATTTTGGACAGGTAATGGGAGCAGCAGCAGCGACACTGGCTACAGCCAAAGCAGCAGCGACTATGGCTGTAGCGAAAGCAGCAGCGATTCTGGCTGTAGTGAAAGCAGCACCGATTCTGGCTATAGCAAAAGCAGCAGCAATTCTGGGAGCAACATAGACAACAAGAAGGATGATCCGGACTAGAATGCGGGAGAAGAGGAGCAGAGTGAGGATGAGGAGCTGCAGGATGACGATGGGCATCAAGCTGAGGATGACCTAGCGCTGGTGGTGGCTGGCCAAGGGCAAGAGATGGTGGTGGCTGACCATGGGCAAGATATGGAGGTGGCTGAGGATGACCTAGCGATGGTTGTGCCTGAAGGTGGCCTCGCGATGGTGGTGGTGCCTGACAATGACCCCACACCGGTGGTGGCGCCGGCGATCCCACAACTGGGCGACATGACCACACCAATTGTGGTAGAAGACTACATCCCACTGCCTCCACTGCCTCCACCGCCTCGCCGCTCTAGGCGCATCAGGGAGAGGAAGGAGAAGAAGGAGAAGAACAATGCATGAGAACTGAACTTTGTCAGGTATGTCAGATCTCCTATAGGTTACCTATCCAAAATGATATATATATATACTTAGTTGCCTATGTTATCTCTAATATGCTTAGTTTCCTATAGGTTAGCTTCATTTTTACCTAAGTTGGCTCTAATATACTAACTTAGAGCTTATATGCTTAGTTTCCTATAGGTTAGCTCCAAAATAACTTATGTTAGCACAAAATGATCAAGTTTACATAATAAGCTTATAGTCTTCTTGTTATTCTTCTTCTTTTCCAAAACTCTTCTTATTCTTCTTCTAGTGTTCTTCTTCTTCTAGTATTCTTCTAGTCTTCTTCTTTTTCTTCTTCTAACTTCTTGTTTATCATTTTGCAGATTTGATTTAATTGACGGAAGCTTGCATGGATGGAGTGCTTCTTTTCCATTTGTGTTTTTATTTTGTATCAATGTGAAACTTTTGTAAATTGATGGATAACGGTGTTGGATGAACAATGTGAAACTTTTGTAATATGTAACGATGGAACTATGTGTTGGCTATGTATGTATATATGATGAAACTTGTGTGTTGTATATGATTGTTATATGGATGCTTGTTGTATATATATATGTGTTGAATATCTCATATGTGAAATAGTGACCTGAGATTAAGAAAAAACAAAAAAAAATGTTACTAATGGCGCACTACCATGTGGTACGCTATAAGTATAGCAGATAATAGTGGCGCACAGTCGGCAATACTAATGGCGCACTACGTGGTGCACCATTAGAATACCAGATTCTAATGGCGCACCAGTGGTGCGCCATTAGTAAAAAATTCTAGTGGTGTGATACTAATGGCGCATTGGTAATGCGCCATTAGTAGGCAAAACCAGTGCGCCATTAGTAGGCCTTTTCCTAGTAGTGAAAGGTGGCGGGCCGGCCCATGGAAAGCCTGTTAACGGCCTGTTCGCATATAGCCCATTTATAACCCGCTAACCCAAGGCCCGTTACGCCCTATCCGAATTAGTCCCAGTAGCGTCATCTGGGCCATCCAATATGATTCTGGCCCGTTTTCACTTCTGGCGCATGTAGGGCCCATGACGTCTTTCGGCCCATATGAGGCCCTATGTAACTCTTGGCCTATTAACGGCCCGTGGTGAAACTAGCCTGTAATGAACAGTGTATCACTTTACACCCATTAACGGCCTATGGTGAAACTAGCCTGTAATGAATAGTGTATCACTTTATACCCATTAATGGCCTGTTATTCCGTTGGGCCGTTTCCAGCCCATGTTATCTTTCGGCCTTCTCAGAGCCCATTTATTCTTGGGCTCATTTCCACATTCGTTTACTTACGGCCCGTTACTGTCATTCTCTGCTTGTGGGCCAAATTCAATCCGTGGTTATAGTCGGTCCGTTTCTGATCTGTTAATACATTGGGCCGTTTTCATAGCGTCATTAAGTACGGCCTATTAACGATGGCCCGTTATGATCGTCCCATGAACGTACAATTCCAACTCTAGCCCGTTTACGGACATAATGCGGTCTGTCTGGCCCATGTTTGGCCAATCGATCATACGGCCCGTATAAGGCCCATTGATGATATGGCCCGTAGAAGGCCCATTGTTTCTACAGCCCGTAGAAGGCCCATTGTTTCTACGGCCTGTAGAAGGCCCACTGTTTCTACGGCCAGTAGGAGGCCCAATGTCACTACAATAAATATTAGCCCATGGTTATTGTGGCCTAGTTTTAAAAAATAGGTTACTGCAGCCACTAGCAAACCGCGGAAAAAGAACCGCAATGACTACAAGCAAACAAATAAACAAGACAACAAGGAAATAAATAAGCAAGCAACTAACGCTAGGCTATCACGGCTATTACACATATTACATCCACTGGGCATCAAACTTCGCCACCAGTGCAAATATAGGGAACAAAGCAGCATATCATATACACTGGTTGTCAAAGTTGGTGACTAGCGCAAATAAACGCCGCAGAAAAACAAATCCAGAACTGAAACCACTTCAGAAGATCTCAAGAAACAATATCCTGGGTACCCATAATGCTGGCAAGATGCTTAGCAAGCTTATTAACTTTCTCTTGTTTGGCGCTTAAATCCTCCAGTGCTTGCTGTTGCACCAGAAGATATGCATCTGAATTATGCAGGGACTTCCTCAGTCCTTCAGCTTCTTGTCGCAGCACATCTGATCGATATTCTTCAACTTGAAGTTGAGACTCAAGAAGACAAACTGATTCAGGCAGCGAGTTCGAAGAGCTTGTGCCAGCAGTAGTGGCCATTAACTCAAACACTACATCAAGACAATACTTTTGGGTTATGTCACTATCGTCAAGATAGTTTTTATCAGCTTTCTTGGAGACCAACAGGGATGTCTCACTATCTTGAACTTTATCTGCATTACTTCCTTTACCATTGGATAATGCGGTACTATTCTTCAATATTTTGTCCGCATTCTAAAAGAGAAACAAGCAGACACATCACATGTTTACCATGTTCCATATGAAACTCATTTTTGTAAATGAGTTAGTAGTAAAGTGGACAGGATAACAACATGAAACAAACATATATCTATGTACCATGGTCACTTTATGGTCTATATCGTTCTAGTTTTTGTTACCAAATCAGGATAGAGACACAGTTCAAATAATATTTGTTCAAGACAAAGAAGAATAGACAGAATATAAGTGTGGGTAACTATAGAGCAATAACAACACTTGTAATGTGCATGACATGAGAACAAAACTATTTCTTCAATTGAAACTGAAATCAACATAGAGGAAGTTACAACAGCAAACGAGTTAAAGAAACAGGTTTAAAACATACCTGTTGCGCCATTGGACTTTCAATTCCATCCTTCTAATTTGAAAATAGTTGGTATGAGTAAATACAGTAATGCAACAACAAAGGAGTATGAACCATAGCTACATAACCTGACCTGAGAACAAATCTTCTTCTCCTTTAAGCGTTGAGTTGGGACTCGGAGTGGTGGTCCTCGTGCTTTGGGCACTACAGTTCCCTTACTAACTGCTCGTGTTTGGGTGCTCTGTGGTGGAGACGGTGCTGTCAACTGGAACTGGGTTACTATCTGCCAGGGTTGGGGTTAGAAGGGGTGTTGCTGGTTCTCTGTCCAACTGGGTAGGGGTACAATCTGCGAGAGTCTGGGTTATGTGTGGTGGATCTGGTCCTTGGGCAAGTACAACCATGGTTCTATCTGCATCAACTTGTAGCACTATCTTTTCTGAAGACCATGTTGTTACTCCCTTAGATACTGCCATCATGCTCTCCAATTCAAATGGCTGATAAACAAGAAAAGTAATTGAAAGTATAGACATTGTATGATAGACAGGTGCAATGGATAGTGGGGAATAAAAGAGGGCATGAAATAATTCATATTTATGTTGTCTAACCAAACAGGATAGCATGACGCAATTTCACATATATGATGGCTAACTAAACAGGATAGCATGACACAATTTCACATTATGATGGCTAACTAGAAAAGATGGAAAGACATAGTTCAAAATATGAGACTATGTAAACAGGATGACATGACATAACTATATAATGTGTTTATTAAATAGGTTGGCATGCCATAATTCACATATATTCACGGATAGAATGCCATAATTCAAAATATGATGACTGTAAACACTAAACATGATGAGATGATATAACTATATGATGTCCTTATTAAATGGGTTGCCATGCCATAATTCAGATAGATGATGTGTATGTGCTATGTAAACATGATGGCATGATATAATTCAAATATATGATTTATATAGTAAGCAAGTAAGCAGATGGCAATCCATAGATGATGTAAAAACTTAGCAATGCAAGACAACATGCATGACATGGGTAATATAACCCTGCCAAGTTTGAGAAGAGACCTCAGGGGGGAAATAGGACTGGTCGTCAGTCTCTGAATCCTCCTCTGAGCAGCTCTCTGTAACCAGCAAGATGTCCGCTTCAGCAGGTTGCATTGTCTGCTCTAAATACCTTGTTTTCACTCCAGATGCTTCCATCACCGCTTTAAATGGCTGATGCACCGGAATATACAAAAGTTGTCGACAAATGGAACACGTAATACAAAAAAATGATAGCATGATACAATTCACATACATGATGATTGGCTAAACGGCATGGCATTGCATAATTCACATATATAATGCCTTTGCAACAAGATAGCATTGTATAATTCACATATATAATGTCTTGCAACAAGATGGCAATGCATAACTCACATCTATGGTAATTAGACACTGAACAGGTGGCATTCACATAAAGCATGTCTAAACTAATCAAATGACATAGCAATGCGAGACACCATACGCACGATATGAGCAACATAACCCTGCCAAGTTAGAGCATACACTGGTCATCTGTCTCTGAATCTTCTTCTGAGGAGCTATTCGTAACCAACGAGATTTGCGCGTCGTCAGATAGCATAGTCTGCTCTGAAGACCTTGTTTTCACTCCAGAATTTGCCATCACCATGTCAAATGGCTGATGCACATGAAGAGCATTTGAATGTACTAACATTGTTAACAAATGTAATATGTAACAGAAAAAAAGGATGGCCTGATATAATTTACATATAAGATGACTGGCTAAGCAGGATGGCATTGAACAATTCACATATATGATGCCTGGCTAAACAAGATGGCGTTGCATAATTCACATAAACGATGAATAAACTAAACAGATGGCATTCACACAAAGGATGTCTAAACTAAGCAGATGACATATTTGATGTATAAAGTAAGCAATGCAAGACACCATATGCCTGATATAAATAACATCAGCATGCCGAGTTAGAGTGAAGACCTCAGGGGGTAAATAGGAGTTGTCTTCTCCTTCTGAACCCCCCTCGGAACAGATATCTTCCTCTCGATTACAATCTGAAATGCGTGGAGGGGGGATGACTTTGCGCCTACCATGGAGCGACGTCTGCATGAAATTTTATTGCCACACAAGGCTTGTCTCTTTTGCTCTACATGTTCAGTTCCATTGTTTACAATAACTGTCATGCATAGGAATAAAACATAGTGAGATTATGTAAGGAGTGCATGCAGAAATCCAGAGTGATGGTAGCAACCTGTGGATAGACCCAAAACCAATAATAGCAGGCAGATAATGGCTTCAGTTAAAAAATACAGATAATGGTTCTTTACTGTTTGTTTCCCACCCAACATGAAACTCATAGTAGACACCGGAGATTAACCAGATAGTAGATAGATACTATTGATAGCGGCCCCGATATGTACCGCACAACCAGTTAAAAACTCAAGTTTGACCATTAGTTTGGAGCTGACTCAGAGTCTAATCGGTGAAAAGGATGATAAAGTAGCATGTAATATTAAGCGATGCATAACGTAATCAGACACGAAAGAGTGTGACCTCTCTTGCAGACCCATGTAGTCCTCGAGGTCATGCAGTTTTCATGGCTGCTAGCGGTGGGGAAGAAGATCTGAGGCGGCGAAAGACAGTCTGGAGTCCGGATCCCTGTGGTGCTGGACCCTTCTGTCGTTGGAGCAGTTGAGCTGGGGTGGATGACGACGCAGTAGGAGCGGGACAAACCATGCACGGTTTTCTTTGACAACTATTTGTAAGAGAAGTAATTCTGTAAGTGCTCATTTGAATTGGAGGATTCCAACAATGTAGGGATAGGAAATAGATAGGAATGGGATAGGAATGCACGTGCAAAACAGAAAATTTAAAAACACAGGATTTCGGCCATTCTGGGTGTTTGATTCACAACAATTGGAAGATCACAGGATGCAAAGAAGCATGGTGAGATTAAGTCAAACCACAAGAAAATGTACGGTTATAATGCTATTATGCTACTATCTCTTAGTCTTCTGCCTCATGAATAGGAATTTCAAAAGGAGGACACGTGAAAATTAGAATTCCTACGTTTTTTCTTTCAAGGAGACACTAAAGGAACAAATGCGTGTGCTCAGTGGACAATATATATAACATGTAGAGTAAAAAAGAGATGCAACAAGTGTACAACCTCTTTGGCGAAGCCATGTCGATCTCAGCGTGATTGGGTTGGCCCGTGAGGATGCTCCGGCTGACTTTGTTGTCGGAGGAGGGGAAGAAGATCTTAGGCGTCTGGAGATGGAGCCCGAGGTACTGCTCCGTTGTGATGGAGGGTTTCGTCGTTGGTGCAGCTCTGGTGAATTGTACAACGCCGAGGCTGAAGCAGGACAAGAGAGACAACGAACAATGTTAACCTGAGTGGAATTCTAATAGCATCTCCAATACATGACCTAAAATACATAACCACAAAGTGCTAGATGTAAAATACATCAGCCGCTCATCTCGGAACTTAACTATCGAAACTGAACTTAACTGTCCAAACTCAATTTAATTGTCGAAACTGAACTTAACCGTCGAAACTGAATTTTGCTGTTGAAACTGAATTTTGCTTTCGAAACTGAACGCACTAGCAAGGTCAGGCTACACGTCGGTCGACTGACTTTTTCATCTCTGGTCTGTCAATTTTGCAGCCGTTGGATACGAAATCAAGGGCCTGCGGTTCATCTTCAACCTCCACCCCCCTGAGCCGCCAGCCACCACCGGCCAAACAACAACCCCCCGCCGCCTGCGGCCGGTGGTGCACCGCCCTACCCGCCCCAAAAACACTCCCCGCAGCCGGTCCGCCGCCGCCCCGACCATCCCTCTAGCCCCCCCCCCCCCCCCCGTGTAGAGCTTTTTCTCCGACGATCCCCATGCCACCACCCCACCAACGCCCCGCCACCGCCGGTGACCACCGCCCCCATCCTGAACCCTAAGATAGATAGTGGGGTACCTCTCCGGCGAGCCCCCTCCCTGCTGTGGCTGGTTCTTCCTTCACCATGAAGAGCCCACCCCTGGAAAATCGACTGACCCAAAAGTCGATTCAGTCGATTGAAGTGTAGCCAAATTGGAGCAGCATCGGAAGCAAGAGCAAGAGCGAGAGCAGCAGCGTCAGCAAGAGCAATAGCAAGAGAAGACCAGGCAGGGGACTGAGAGAAAGAGCAGAGCAGCAGCGCAAGCGAGAGCTAAAGCGGCAGCAGCTCCTACTGATGTGGACGTCGCCGCCGAGGGAGCAACGCCGTGGAGGAAGTGGCCGGCGACGCCGTCGTGGATGGAGCCGCGTCGTATCGGCTCGGGACCGAGCGCCGGCAGCACCGTGAGATCGAATCAAGAAGAAAATGCGGCGATTAGTGTACAACCTCTTTGGTGGCGCCGATTAGGCCGCAACTTCATCCAAGGAAACGGTGATGATGATGATCTTCCGGTGGTGCAGGTGAAGACGGTGGTGTGGGAATGGAGGTGGCGCGAAAGACGAGGGGAACATCGGGGCAGCTCCTTGGAGGTGGAGGACGGGGTGGTTGAATCGGCAGGACAATGAGATCAACGATGGATCCTCATCCGGTATGGTGGATGAGGGACGTCGAGGTGTTGCTGTGGACGATGTTGTCGGGGAAGAGGCTCCGGCTGGGTGGCGGATGGAACGGGGTGTGGGGTTTCGTTGCGGGTTTTCGCGGCCTCGGTGTACGAATGGGTGGGTGTATGGTATGGCAGTGGGGAACCAGCGCTTAGAGACGCGCTTGTCCGAAATGTGGGGTAAGTTACAAAAGTACCCCCACCGATTTGAGGCAGTTCTTTCGGTTCAGGGGTACCACGGGCATTTCGCGTGTCGGGATTTCACAGGAGGTGGGAGTTTTCACGCGCGTTGCAATTTCGGAATAGCAGGGCGTGGGTTGAGATGGAGGGAGTTGTCGGAGCACAATGAGACAAAGATATATCTTAAATATTTCGGGCTAACAAGGCGCGGGTTGAAATTTCCGGACAAACCTAACGTGTACTGTACCAAATCAATGCGCACTACAAATGTCATTCAAAACTTTGAAGTCATGTTATGTTCAATTAAAATGTTCCGCTACGTGTATAATGCATGCAACCTACTACCAAAATGAACATTTTAGTGCATTCCAAACGTATATACTACCCATTCAATATGAACTAAATTTGAATTCGTTTCTCTATTTGAATAAGATCTACAGCAATGATTGTTGTGAAGTCGTTTGTGTATTCTCTATTTGAATAAGATCTACAGCAATGATTGTTGTACAGCATTTGAATTCGTTTCTCTGTTTTAGTAAGATCTACAATCATCATTATTGTCAAGTTAAGCCATCGTTTGTGTATTATCTTCACAGCACACCACATGATTAGTCTCGAGTTACATATGAACTGTGTGTACTGTATGAACTCGAACTAGATTTTTTGAATCCACTTTATTTTGATTTCAAGTCACATTACATTTCTAGCTCTAGCTAGATCTTCATAATCTAAACCATGTCTCATATGTATAATGTGTTTATCACATTATGTAGGGTGCCCCGCCCCCTATGCCTACAAGTATTTAGATGTGAGTTGCAAACACCACACATTACCACAAATTCAAATAAAATGTGAGAATGTTCGATATATAGTATTCTTTAGATTGTTCGATATTTAGTTGTAAGCTGCAAATGCCACACATTATCACAAATTCAAATAAAATGTGAGATTGTTTGATGTATAGTATGGTTTAGATTGTTCCGCATTTAGTTGTGAGTTGCAAACGCCATGCATTATCACAATATGGTATAACATGTGCACAGCACGTGTATCACCACTATATTCATGCATGCAATGTATAAAACACTATGATCTCCTGTTCAAATATATGAATCCGCTTTCATATCAAATTATGATCTTTGTTAGTCTCTTACACCAACACAATCCTCTAACCTTTGTAGCTACCACTAACTTTCTCTCGTGCATGCACACGCCCTCCTCGCGCTCCCCCTCCCTCGGCATTCTATCCACCGGGCATATTCCTTTTTTTCTTTAGGTCGTTCTCCCAAAGTATGCACAACTCCTTTCCGACACACACCGATCGATAAACCTCTCCACTGATGCCTGCCTACATCATACACACACACCTTCAATCTCCTCCTTTATGTGTCCTTGCCTCATGTCTCTCATACGGTCAGACACACATGTAAACTCTCGCCCCTCTTTTCATCGATCTCACAACCGCACACTCCTCCCCCTATATAGCTAGTAGTTGGGCCTCTTGCACCACCTCCTAGCTCCATTCTCTCTGTCTATCTGTCTCGCTGGGCCTTATTTGCCTCTAACAAATGGATGTACACCGACCGGTCTCTTGCTATACATATAGCTAGCTATGTCCTTATAACTCGGTTTTACCCACACGTCGATCGATCTACCTCATTAGTTGTGTCTCTCCCTTCCTCCAACAAAAAACAATTGATCTACCGATCTAGTTAGGTTTGCTTACCAAACACATGGTTCCCCTTCATCATCCATGGATGCGTCCCGATAGATCTATCACGCACATGCACACAAAGAAACACATCCCACTCTTATTGATAACATTGCAGTTCCACCCTCAGTTTGTCTAGTAGGCCTCTCCCACCATCTCCGAGAAGCAACTCCATCACCCATCCAACACTCTACCCCTCTCCCTCCCTCTCCCTCCCTCCCTCCCTCTCTCTCCTCTCTCTCTCTCTCCCATCATATTTCCCGTCCTTCAGTTATGTATGGATGTCGACCGATCTCCCACAAGACATAGCTGGGTCTCTCCTTCTCAACACATATACGAGTCGTTCTACCTCTATAGTTAGGCCTCTCCCTACCCCCCCCCCTCTCCCCCACACACATCGATACATCGAGCGCTCTAGTCGTGTCTCTCTGCCACACACAAACTTGACATGTGCCCTCTAACGTTCCAGTAGGCCAGTCGTCGTATATCTTTGACTTGCACACACACACACAATTTCGATGGCTCTCTTCATCGATCTCACACCGACCCACTTGATCCTCTCTTCGAATCTATCGATAGCTATGACCCCTCCCTCTCTTCTCGTGTATTGCCCGACACTCTATGTATGATATGGATAGGCCTCCATTTCACACACATTGCATGCAAAATTTTGTTTGAGATGTCATTGACACATATTCCCATAAATAATTCACGAAATCAACCCCCCACCGCCCACCCCAAAACAAAAAACACTCACGAACATGGTTTGTATCTCTCACACACATCCACGTAGGTGGGGGACGTGCAGGAAGAGAAGAGGTGCATGCACGACGCACGTACTCCCATCTCTTTCCCAAGCACACCCGCGCGGGTACCCTGTGGAGCTAAATTCTGTACGAAAAAGGCAGCCCACATGGTAATTTGGGACGTGTATTGGTTGTCCACTTGGTGGAGGGAGGATCGTCTAACACGGGTGAACAAACAAATTATGACGTTAAAAAAAGAGGCAGACCATGTGGGGCCTACCTTAGAGGCAAGACTTTTGATGTGTCCCGTCAACTCGCAGAACGAGGAGAAGCTTGCTTAGTACACCGTCTCCCCTGCCCACGGGCGCGGTGGCTCACAGGATGTGGTGAAGCTTGCTCCACCTTACGCCCGCTCCCTCGCCCATGCGCGCGGTGGCTTGCAGGGTGAGGAGAAAAATTTACTACTCCCTCCGTTTACTCTTCGTCCCTACTACCTTGGTTATAGAGATTATATAATATTGTTTGGAATATATATGTCCTTTAGTAGATATCAATATGAACTACTAGTACATACTCCAAACATTGATGTATATAGACGTATTTTAGAGTGTAGATTCACTCATTTTGCTCCGTATGTAGCACTCTCCCTCGCCCCTCGACCCTCGCCCATGTGGTGGACGTGCAGCAATTCATTCGGTCTCATATAGCCAGAACGATATATACTGCACTACCATTATTGCTCGACTTCCCGAAGAGGCAAAGAGCCAATCGCAAGGTTAATATTTTGGAGATTCCAAGCGCAAGGTTATAGGAGAACGAGTAGTAGGTGCCGCGTCATTTATAAATGAAGTTTTTTTTCTTTAGTGGCACGTACGCAATATGATAGGTTCATATGGACAGAAAACGAAACCGCTCCACTATATACATAGTCAGGACGGGCTAGCCTACACGGTTGCTTGCTGGGGTTGCTCTCTTCACACTCTCTCGCACAAAATGACTGTGGCCACATCTCTAACATCCCGGCGGATCATGTCCGCTTGTGGAAGGGGTGGATGCTTAGTGTAGGTGCGGTGGCCGTCGCCGACGGTGAAAACCCACTCTCGGAACATCCCGATCAGGGGTCCCTGCCGTTCTCTCTCACAAAGCCGGTGAGGTTGCCTTCGTCCCTTTCTCACTGCCGTGTCGTCGGCAGTTGCCACCTCCCGCCGCCCTCCTCAAGGTTGAGCTACGTCCCTCAGGTACACCTCCCTTTACAGCCGGCTTGCACCACGCTCCAGCTGCCCACATCACTCCCTATGGATATTTCTCTACTTCTTTGCCCCGCACATACCTCTAATTGCTTCTACGTACTGTATTTGTGATGAGTTTATGTCTCATCAACTAGTCCCAGTAATCTTATTTTAATCACGCTTCTTCGATTTCTTTGCCACAGGGATGCTCATCTCAATTTTGGTGAAACTGCACAAAATGATCTGATGGTCAAAAGGTTTGCAAACTTCATTTATTAGGAAGCTCGAACGTTGCCAGCAAATTGAAGCCTGGTCAGGGTTCACGGCTCAAGGGCTAGGGACTACATGGATCGTTTTTTCTTTAGCTACCTTTGTTCCAAAATAAGTGTCAAATTTAGTAGTAGTACAAATTTTACTAAAGTTTGCACAAAGTTGAGACACTTATTTTGGAACGGAGGGAGTACATATTTGCTATGATCTATCAATCATTGAGATGAAATAGCATGCATGTTAGTCTCCTTTGTATTTGATGAAATGTTGCAACGGGCAACCTTGGACGCAAGATACATGTAACAGAAGCTGGAAGCTTCATAGCATTGTACAAATTTATCTCGCTGATAAATTACAGTACGTAATATACTAGTACTTCCTCCATTCCTAAATATAAGTCTTTGTAGAGATTTCACCATGAACCACATGCGGATGTATATAGATGCATTTTAAGTGTAGATTCATTCATTTTGTTCCGTATGTAGTTCAACTAGTGGAATATCTACAAAGACTTATCTACTAGTAATAGCTAGCCCCCACTACTAGGAATTCTCTATCCTCTCCTTGAGCCACATCATCAAAATTCTTGTAGCCATTAGATGAAGTAAAACAGTCCATAATAGCCGTCTGATCTAGACGTTGAGAGAGGCTCCGCACTAAGCCACATGCAAGCATGCAGAAGTACCGTGGCACATGCATGTGAGTGGGTTTTAAATCACATCAACATGTCTGCATGCAAGCATGCACCGGTAGCATGCATGTAAGTGACATTTTTAGTCCCATTAACATGTCAAAAATAAAAATATAATCCCATTATGCAGTAGGAGTTGGCTGATCTTTTTTCCTTATGTGGGATGATCTAAATGATGATGGGAGTTTATTTAGTTTGGCTACCACATTTTTCATGCGGTTATAGAGTTTTTTTTAGTTCTATGAAATCGATAATTTTGCGCAGAGAGATATAGCGCTGTTCCGCAGCAACGCGCGGGGACTCATCTAGTAATATTTAGTAACGGAGGGAGTACTATGTAAAGAGTTAGGTGTCGCACGGTGATAGTGTGAGGTGGGCCATGTAATCACTGAGCTTGCGTGTTTTCACTGCTCTTGCACTTGTCCGTTGTAAGAATGGAGAAAATTGTAATCTAGTAGTAGTAGTACCTCCTTTCGCCGAAAGTGTAGGACATCCAGCAGTCCTACCACCTCAGTAATAAAGACCAATGAGCCGTCAAATCACATAGACCCAGCAGTAAGTTGGACGGATGAAGAAACCATCACTCTTGCGCCAGTGAGAGGTCGCGTCCACTCTGCCCGGGCATGAATGCGGCACCGATTCTTTGGAGCGGTGCTGACCGTTTCGGGCGGGAAGAGCGCGCGGGCGATGGAGCGGCTTTGGGTGGGCCAGGCTGGTCAGGAGCGGGCATGGCAGCTGTCCGCATGTCCCTACCAGACACGCCTGGAAACGAGAGGATGCACCGACTCTCGCGGCTAAAATCGTACACTACACACCATCTCTCTGTAGGAGTAGGTCGATCTGTCGCATTCTCTAACACACACATGCTGTTAAACACACACACGCACACGCACGCACCTTGGTCCCGTTGCACCTTCTAACGTGACTTATTACACCTAGATGGAGGGAGTAGTAAGTATACAAGATACGGTGGCACACTGACTTAAGTCGAATACAAGTGCCCAAAATTTGTGTGCATGTTATAATAAGGATTCACTTAAAATAGTACGTGAGCGAACAAAGGGATCAATTGGACAGTGTTCCCGAGAAGTAGCAAGATGTGTGAGGTAAGATACACCGCTGGCGCTTCTAAATTTTCTTATTAATTTGTTTGTTTCACCCTCTGACTGGTGGGACCCAACATACCACGTGGAGAGAGGTAAGGTGACTAAGGCTGCATTATTTCTGCACCACTGTGGATAGTCTTACCACCAAAGCAACATGACACGATTATGATTGAAATCCCAATGACTTCCACACACAAAAAAAACATGGCATGCTTGTCACACGAATGCAGGAATGTATAAAAGGTTATTTTCCTCTCGTTGAACATAACGGGAGGGCTGTGTAGCTAGTTAGCCTGTTGGCTCATCAAACTTGAGGACTCGGGTTCAATAACTACACTTGAGCATAATTTTTGCTAGCAGGATTCTTTGACTGGTCAAAATGTTTTCTATGGTTTGCATGCTTCACACTCTCTCTCCAGTATATATATACACGCTGGAGCCTCAGCGCTTGTAGTTGCTCTCTTCACACTCTCTCACCCTGTCCCGCTGGAGCCTCAGTGCTTGTGGTTGCTCTCTTCACACACTCTCGCCCTCTCCAGATCTAAACAAGACTTTGTTGGCCTCTCTCTCTCCCCTCACTGCTGCTCAAAGAGCCGGCAGGATCTGTCCGCCGGGAAGGGAAGGAGGCTTAATGCTATCGCCGTCGGCGAGGGAGGGAATCCACTACCAGCGCAGCTGTTCACTTTCCACCCAGCGGCGGCGCGGGAGGGCCTCTGACCCCTTCTTCTTCGCCGTCGTCCCGTCGCCCACCGAACCACGCCCCAAGAACCTTAAGGTATAATTTACATACTCCACATGCATTGCTCTAGCTGCATGTATACCATGAATCTAGGACGTGGTTCAAAGAGGAAAGGAGTGGGGGAAAGTAGTGGGAAAAGTTGTACTCCCTCCGTTCCTAAATATAAGTCTTTGTAGAGATTTTACTAGGACTACATACGGAGCAAAATGAATGAATCTACACTCTAAAATGCATCTATATACATCTGTATGTGGTTCATAGTGGAATCTTTACACAGACTTATATTTAGGAATGGAGGAAGTATATAGCATGAATCTAGGACGTGGTTCAAAGAGGAAATGAAGGGGGAAAGTTGTATAGCATGCATCTAGGACGTGGTTCAAAGAGGAAAGGAATGTGGGAAAGTAGTGGGGAAAGTTGTATCGCATAAATCTAGGACGTGGTTCAAAGAGGAAAGGAAGGGGCGAAATTACTAGTTCATAAAGGAAAGGAAGGGACAAGGTTGTAGAGTTTGAGCAGGACTAGATTTGTTGCGCTCATATCGGGAAAGGTGTCTAAAGATAACAAAACTGGGACCAACACAAATATGCTCCTTGGTTGTTTGTTCTTTGTTGCAACAGATTGTGCATGACCATAGTACATCGGTAGATGCACATGGTGCTGGTGCGTCCACTGTCCCGTGCAACTCATTAGCCGTTGTTAATCTAAGGCCCTGTTTGGTTAAAAACTCCCTAGTCCCTACCTACTTGGTTCCAGGTACTAAACATGGACTAGAGGTTATTAAATGACATGCTAAAAGACCATGTTACCCCTAGTAATGAACTAATAGAAACAAGGTGCGATGTGTGGCAGGGGCAACTGTTGGAAAAAGTCCCAAAAAGACTCCCTCGGGGCCTTCTTTCTTTAGTCCCAAATGCCCACTTTTAGTCCCTAAAAGTCCCTCCTGTTTGGTTTAGATGGGACTAACACGGAGTATTTTTAGTCCCTACACTAAAATGTCCCTGTAAACAAACACCCTCTAATAATGCCGCTGGAAAATTGATGCAATGCCACAGTTAAAAGCAAATTACATGTTTAACGAATTTTATTGTTAATATAATCTCTATGTTAATATTAATCAATGCCACCATTTGAGAAATGCTACTGTCTTGCTTTCTTTCCCATTTAGATAAGGTAGATGCTTCTTCTTGTTGGCTTATGTGTCATCCACCGTTATTGACCACTAATTGTTTCATTTGCACCTCTGTGTAAACAGGGTTATCTACTTCACCTCGTTGCCATTGTGACCTTTTGTTGCACTGCACAAAACACTTTTGTTTTAAGAGTCTTTTGTGCGGTTCAACCAAAATGTCACACCGACAACGTTGCTTGATTGCTTGATCTTAGTGGAACTGCACAAGAGGAGATCTTACTTCCTGTCCGTTAAGGCGAATTTGGTTCAGATCTTCTTCTTGTGAGTTGTTTGAATTCCGCATCATGAGAGGTCAGTACTAGCCTTCTTTCACATGATTCTGCAGTGTGCTTTCATATGTTCTGCTACTTGTACGATAATGTTGCTTGATTTTAGTGAACTGCACAAATGGAGACAAGACTTCCAATCTGTATGTGCACCGTAATATTGCATTGAGGTAAGATAAGGATATTTCACAATTGCTGGCCTGTATTTTGCCACTTTCATCAGAAAATTAAGTTTAGTACTATACTTGTGCTCCCTATTTGACATGCCAAATCTTACATTGAAGGCGAAGCTTGTCTGTTATTGAACCAAGTGATGAAGGGGAAGAACAAGTGGAAGAAAAACAAAAATCAACTCCCGGTGTTGTAATGAAGCACTCAAACTGTGATGACACAAGTAATGATATAGTTTGGCATCTTAATTTATTGCTATGGCTGGAACGAGCAATTGTTTTGCCATTGATTTGATGCCATACGTAATTATCTCTACTTGTGCAAACAAGGATCTTCTTTGAAGATACCATATATTTTAGTGGAACTTCACAAGAAGATGATGGAAACATTAAACTAATCGAGGAGTATATAGTAAGCATGGCCACCCCCGTAGATAGCAACATATGGTTCCGGAGAAGTGCTTCATCTGTATGCTCTACACAATCATCCTCCTAATAAAGGTTGGTACTCGCCCACTGATTTCATCCATATGATTGAGCTTTGTCATCTCTATTGGTGTTGTGCTACTGTTTAGATAATGTCATGAAAAAGTGGTATTGTCCATGAGAAGTTCTTCATCTATGCTGTTTTAAATATTTTCTTTCCTTTTTTTCGAGCAAACAGGGATGCTAGCATTTAGTTATCCTCTTGTCTTTGCACAACAGGATCATCTTCCTCTGAAGAAGAATATGGAGTACATGAAGTGACTAGTTCCGATTATGCCGGGATGAAGGAGCCCTGTCTATCTTCTCATCAGAAGGAGCAATTGAAGGATGGTTACATTACTCCTCACAAGACCAAACTAACTTCAGCTCAGAAGGACTGACAAATCTCCATTTTTTTGCTGTGATGCGCGAGTACAATGTTGATCTAGGATTCTTTCTGGTGAGTTCCGTTTTGCTAAAAGTGTGCTCTACATGGACCATGTATGTGCCTGTTGAAACTGTCAAATCATAGTACAGTTTGCTTTATACTAATCACTTTTTTGTATTTGTGCAAATAGGGGTGCTCAGCTTGATTTCAATTGGAACTGCACAAAATGTTCATGAATACATCAAATCATTCATTTCCACCACAAGAAAGGAGGTGCCGATAAGTTCAAGGCATTGCAACATATAAGGGCGAAATCATACAAGCTACGCGTGAATTTGGTTGATTTTGGTGGAACTGCACAAAAAGAACAACTGGTTTATTTAGCATGAGGTGTCATGTCTATGTTAGAACTGATGGCAACCCCTGCCCATTCCACAATCGCAGACATTTGATATATTGGAATGGGACAACCTTGTCAAATTTTGCTCATTGATTTTAGCAAGACATGCGTTTGATATTTTCGAATGGGACGACCTTTGCTGTCAACAGCGTTGATCAATTTTTTCTTTATTCTTTAGTTGTGAAGTAAATATTGCCTCTAACATGTGAGTCGCTGAGATGCATAATCATCGATTGTTTTGAATGTTCTCTATGAATTGACAGGCCTGTGTGTTTGATTGCAATGTACAGAAACGCTAAAAAGCTGCTCAAACTCTTTGTACTCCTTCTGTTCCTTTTTACTTCGCACATTGTGAAAGTGCATAATTTTTTGTATAAGATTGGTCAAAGTAGAGATACTTTGACTGCAAACAAAACTTGTATGCAGACTAGAAAGGACCGGAGGGAGTACATGTGAAACTGCTACAAATGAGGTGATCACCCTGGGAATAATGCCAGTACGTATTGTTTTGCATGTTCATCCAATGCCAGTGATACAGGAATTCGAATTAATCGAAATAAATTCATTAATACACGGTCGGATTTCATATAAACATGCCGAATTTCATTACATTTCATACATTCTTCAACTAAAAAGGGGTGCGCTGGAGGTATAATTAATTAACTGAAGCTACCGACCTGTGTCCCACTAAGCCGAACAGAAGCTTCAGTGACTTAACTGCAGGTACAGTTGCATAACTAACATGTGGCCTGTTGGGCCCACGTGTCAGTCAGCCAACTGCACCAGCAGTTAAGTAGAAGCAGCGTTCTTTTCTAGCGCAGCTCTCCGACTCCATGTTGCCACCAAGAAGCTAAACGGCCGTCAATGGTCAACGAGGCCTGTGTCCCACTAAGCCGAACAGAAGCTTTAGTGACTTAACTATAGGTGCAGTTGCGTAACTGATATGTGGCCTGTTGGGCCCACGTGTCAGTCAGCCAACTGCACCAGCAGTTAAGTAGAAGCGGCGTTCTTCTCCAGCGCAGCTCTCCAACTCCACGTCGCCTCCAAGAAGCTAACCGGCCGTCAATGGTCAACCCGCCTAGCTTGGCTTCAACAGGAGGGTCTCGGCAGAGCAGGGCCTCGTCGATGCCAGCGGACTGGGGACTCGTCGGAGACGGCATTGTACTCTGCCTCGTCCTCGGTCTCGCCAAACAGCGCCTTGCCCGCTTCATCACCCTCTTTGCTAGCCTCTTTGTAGGCGGCCGCAGCCTCCGCCACCCGCATGCGATACCGCAGCGCTCGAGGCAGCCCTTGCGGGTGGAGCGGTACGAGTCGAGCAGCGCCTCCTACTCCGCCCGCTCTGTGGTGATCTGCTCCTCCGCCATCAGGTGCTCTTGGAGGAGATGGTGGTTGTAGGCGGCGTCGGCCTGCGCCTCCCAGAACTGCTCCTCACGCATCTGCCTCACCCTGTCCATATATTGGGCACGGGCCACGCCGATGGTCATGGTGCAATGCACCGGCGAGGATGGCGCGGAGGAGGGGGTTGGCGCTGGATCATCGACTACCATGTTCTCCTTTGGGACGTCGTCGTCCTCTGCCTGCCTGCCGGCCAGCCGGTCGGCAACAATGGCTGCCATCTCCTTGTGGTCCGTCGTCCGCCCGTCCCGAAGAGCGCTAGAGCGCGAGGAAGCCATGGTGGGTAGTAGTGGTGTGGACACGAGAAAGGGAACGGATGCGGATGACTGCGGCTATGGCCGGCGCAGTAGTTTATATAGCAATGGTGGGCGGGCGCAGCAGTTTATATAGCAATGGTGGGCGGGCGGAGGGACGGACGTGTGGAGCCGGAGTAGCCGCCTCGGCAACCGCGTATCATTAATGTGAGTGGCAGATGGACGGACGGATGTCACTTGTGTCGTTTGAAGGCAGAGCAATCACCTGCACCGGGAAGCGAGGCGGGTGGCGCTGACTGTTTTGGGCGGAAAGCGCGCGCGGGCGAGGAGATGACTTTACTTGGAGAGGATGACAATGGGGACCCACCAGGTCCATAGCCTCACGTACGCAAGTGCCTCCTTATTATATATATATATATATATGTAATTTATTTTGCTTCCTCCTGGTTTCCTAACATCACGGTCCCACACCATTGTCAACCTCCTGGAGTAGTCAATAAACCAGAGAATTGCACAAGAAGCGGCCGACAGCTGGGACCATGCAGCTCGAGCAGTATTTGTATAGAGTTTTTTGATGTTTAGCCCAGATATTAATTTTTCTCCTCTGAACAACAACGAAAACATCGTTGCAGGTATTAACCTGGCGGGATGTGACCCGTCTAGCCCAGGCCAGATATCCAACCCAGATCTTATTTTTTTCAAGCTGAAAATGGCTAGCCCAGCTATACTTTTTTTAGGAATACCCAGGCAAGGTCAAGTTGTTATTCTCCGCCCCGCTGGGCTGGAAATCTTTCCTAGGAGGGATGCATTAGGCTTAACAAGAAAATGGGCTTTAAGAAATAATAAATGGGATGTAATTGTAAAAACTGGGCAGCAACTATAAAAAATTCACCAAACACGTGATTACTTTATAAATTATTATTTTTGGATATTGAAAATTTTAATTTCATTAATTGTTGCGAGCGCAATGTTTCATTGGATTTTTACGTAATATAAATTTATATTGAAATTGTATTTAATCTGACTAGAAATTTTGGGATAAAAATATTTCGAATAACATCAAAATTTTGGAAATTTTATTGAATTGTGTTTTGAACGGTTGGTTGAAATGGTTTGTACTTTTAACAAACTGTAAATGGGTTGTAGTAAATTACATTAGAATTCAAAAATGGGCCACACATTCTTACAAATCTCAAATGGGCTATAAGTTCTATGCCACACACTTCTGGCCTTACTAAGTTGACGCGTCCCCTAAAAAAACAGAGTTGACGCGTATGCAATGCTTTGTCAACTTATAGTCAACACACGGTTCTAGCAGCAGTGGCCGTTGGATGTCCATCCAACGGATGCCATGCTTCTTCTTCAATCTCGGATATTCTAGCTTCACCCGCCCAAAAAATGATTCCTCCCCCTATCATCTGGGGCGCACCATTTTGGAAGCTGACATGTGGGCCTACTAAGTTGACATACCAAGGATTTGTCAACTTTGTCAATATAAACGATTATAGCTGCAGTGACCATACGATGTCCATCCAACGGCCGTCGTGCTTCTTCAACCTCTGGTCTTCTTGCTCCAGCTGCCTAAAGCAGCGCCGGTCGTACCGCCTGCTCCTGCCTCCCGTGGCCGGCTGTGCTGTTGCGGAGGCATCACCGCCCCCTACTACTCCCATCGCTAGCCAGGCCATCCCTCCACTCACCCACACCCCCTGTTATTCTACGGTGATGGTAGCGCAGCCGAACTAGTGAACCCTCATACTCCTCTCCGCGTGTGCATCCACTGCCACGTCTTCCCCAGCTCTGCGTCGTCCCCTTCCGAGGCCTCGCCGTCGTCCACCGCTGTGGTGCTCTCGGCGCGGCGTGGTCAACATGGTCAAGGAACGACTTCCATCGGACGTGGACTGTACATGGAGAGGCTGACAGCTAGGTCCACGGCAGCCGCAAGGAAGTGCCTCCTTATTACGCACAAAATAATTATTCCTCCACCTAACAGCGGGGACCCACCGGACGGGCCACCGTATTTTGGGAAAAAAATGATTCGCCCCCTGACTGCTGGGACACACGAGCTACATCTTCTCACGCAAGGAAGTGCGTCTGGAAAAAAATGATTCGCCCCCCTGACTGCTGGGACCCACTAGCTACATCTTCGCATGCAAGGAAGTGCGTCCAAAAAAAAGATTCGCCCCCGACTGCT
>NC_057795.1:35776113-35791489 GCF_018294505.1 Triticum aestivum
CCCCTGAATGCTGGGACCCAGCAGCTACACCTTCGCACGCAAGGAAGTGCGTCTGGGCAAATAAAAACGATTCGCACCCCTGACTGCTGGGACCCATGAGCTACATCTTTGCACGCAAGGAAGTGCATCCGGGCAAAAAAAACGATTCGCCCCCCTGATTGCTGAGACCCACCAGCTACATCTTCGCACGCAAGGAAGTGCGTCCGGGCAAAAAAGCGATTCGCCCCCCTGACTGTTGGGACCCACTAGCTACATCTTCACATGCAAGGAAGTGCCTGACAGTCGGGACCCACCTGGTCGAAGCGTACGTAGCATTGTCATTCTGGTCGCGAACGTGTACGTACATATATACTGGTCGATGTAGAGGCGTGTACTTGTCGTAGTAGAGGCGCGCATGTAGCATGTACACGTACATACAACGGCCAATTTGCAAGAAAGAAAATACGGCCATGTATATGTATATACGGGTGGGGTCTTGAACGCCTACTCGCGCATACGTACGCGAGGGCTCGTGTACATGGCTGGGTCGGAACGCAGAAACAACGTCGTCATCATGTTCATGGGGAGGACACGGAATGCGTCGTGTTCATGGGGAGGCAACGGTATGCGTCGTGTTCGTCGGGAGGCAACGGTACGCGTGGGAGCTAACCGCCTGGGTCGGAATGGAATGCGTGGTCGTGTTCACCGGGAGGGCTTGGCCGGAACAGGCGATGGAAACAAGGCCTGGCGTACCGCACAACGGAGGAAACGGACCTCCTACGTTCGAAATGGGGTCCTGTTGATCGGGAGGGGTGTGGCGTACCGCAAAACGGAGGAAACGGACCTCCTACGGTCGAAACGGGGTCCTGTTGATCGGGAGGGTTGTGGCGTACCGCAAAACGGACGAAACGGACCTCCTACGGTCGAAACGGGGGTCCTGTTGATCGGGAGGGGTGTGGCGTACCACAAAACGGATGAAACGGACTTTTGTTGGAGCGCTACGGTCGAAATGGGGGTCCTGTTCATCGGGAGGGGTGTGGCGTACCGCAAAACGGGACTCCACGAGATACTGTTCATCTCCACCATCGACCTCCTCCAGCCTCCACGGGCTACCGTCAACCTCCTCCAGCCTGCACGGTCTCATGTTCATCCAGCCTCCACCGTGGGCTACTCCACCGGCTACTATTCAACCACCCCTCCATGGGGCACCCCTCCACCCTCTACTGTTCATCCAGCCCTCCACACCACGGGGTCCCGTTTAACCCCCCCTCCACGGGCACCCCTCCACCGTCTACTGTTCATCAAGCCCTCCACCACACCACGGGGTCCTGTTCATCCAGATGCAACACCACCACTCACTGTTAATCCAAACCCCCCAGCAACGCTCACTGTTCATCCCAGAGGCAGCATCGATCGGCTTCAATTAGCAGCAGTAGCGAAGGAATCGCTCGATCGGGTTCAGTTAACAGCCATCGATCGATCGCTCGGGTTCAGTAACGCGTAGCCTGCAGTGCAATCGCTCGGTTTCAGTTAGAGCCCAACGCCTCACTCGGGTTCAGTTAGAGCCAACGCCTTGCACACACGCGCGTACGTGTACGAGAGAAACGCGCATCGCTCGGCCCCCGACCTCCCACCGTAACCGGCAACTCCCTGAAATTTGCCTCCCCCTCGCTTCTACCACGGTTTTTTCCGTCATGGACGGCCCAAAGAATGTCATGCAGCTGCGTCTCCGGCCCGCCCAGGATGAAAAGCCCATTTTCTGTCATGATTTTTGGTCATAGAAGTAGGAGCCCACGACATCTATGATGATACCGGGTTTTGTCACAATTATCGTCATAGAAGTGTCATATGTATGACAGAAAAAAAATTCATTCGGCCCAAAATGTCATGGATGTGTCTTTTTTTTGTAGTGATTGTACTCACTAGTGCCTTACTGATCATGCGGAGACCCCGTAGAGCAGGACTAGGGGTGTTATCTCCTAGGAGAGCCTCGAACCTGGGTAAAGTCCACCGGTGTTCGTGTCTATGCCTTATGCCGCTTCCAGGCACCGGCGACGTTCTACTCGCTCCCACCATGATAAGCCATCCTTTGGCATATGTCGCACCCAACCCCCGACACTCCCACAAGTCGGGATGAAAAAAGGGAGAGCCCAAAGAAAGGAGAAAAGTAAAAAAGAAAAAGAGAGAAGGGGCAATGCTACTATCCTTTTACCACACTTGTGCTTCAAAGTAGCACCATGTTCTTCATAGAGAGAGTCTCCTATGCTGTCACTTTCATATGCTAGTGGGAATTTTTCATTATAGAACTTGGTTTGTATATTCCAACAATGGGATTCGTCAAATTTCCCTAGGTCTTCTTGAGCAAGCAAGTTGGATGCACACCCACTTAGTTTTTCTTTTGAGCTTTCATACACTAATAGCTCTAGGGCATCTATAGGGCATCTTGTTTTCTCTAAAGCAAGCAAGTTGGCCATCCCTACTCACTCACATTGATACCTATTGATTGGCATCTCCATAGCCCGTTGATACGCCTAGTTGATGTGAGACTATCTCCTTTTTTTCTTCTCCACAACCACCATATTCTATTCCACCTATAGTACTATATCCTTGGCTCACGCTCATGTATTGAGAACACTAAAGTTGAAAAAGTTTGAGAACACTAAAGTATGAAACAATTGCTTGGCTAATTCCGGGGTTGTGCGTCATTGAGATATTTTGTGTGGTGAAGATGGAGAATAGCTAGACCATATGAATTTGTAGGGATAACTTTCTTTGGCCATGTTATTTTGAGAAGACATCATTGCATTATTAGTATGCTTGAAGTATTGTAATGTCAAATGATAGACTATTGCTTTGAGTCACTCGTATGTCTTAATATTCATGCCATGATTAGAGTATATGATCAAGATTATGCTAGGTAGCATTCCACATCAAAAATTATCTCTTTTATCGTTTACCTACTCGAGGACGAGCAAGACTTTGGCAACTTTTTATACTATTTTCTTGGACTAACATATTGAACGAGTGCCCAGTGCCAGTTCCTGTTTGTTGTATGTTTTTTGTTACGCAAAAAATCCGTATCAAATGGAGTCCAAACGCGATAAAAACTTACGGATTTTTTTTGGAATATATGTGATTTTTGAGAAAAAGAATCAACGCGAGGCGATGCCCGAGGGGCACACAAGGACGAAGGGCGCGCCCTAGTCCTTGTGGACACCCCGTAAGGAGGTTGGGGCCCTAATTCGGCCGCAAGAAAACTAATATCTGGATAAAAATTGTGTGAAAATTTCAGCCCAATCGGAGTCACGGTTCTCCGGGAATTTAAGAAATGGTGAAAGGCCAGAATCTGGGAATGCAAAGACAGAAGGAAACACACACACACACACACACACACACACACAGAGAGAGAGAGAGAGAGAGAGAGAGAGAGAGATAGAGATCCAATCTCGGAGGGGCTCTTGCCCCTCCGCTGCCATGGAAGCCAAGGACTAGAGGGGAAACACTTCTCCCATCTAGGGCGGAAGGTCAAGGAATAAGAAGGAGGGGGCTCTCTCGTCCTCTCTCCTGGTGGCGCCGGATTAAAAGTCTCTTGAGCCCCTTAAAAGTGTTAGCGGGAATCTTCACCGCATGAATATGTTGATTACTCTTTGTAATAAGCGGTTGGATTCTTTAGATCTAAAAATTTCCGAAGATGAGGGGAAGAGGAAACAACCTCCCGGATTCGAGCATGACTCCGCTAAAAAAATGAAAACCAAAGATGGCAATAACTAGATCTATCCTTGCTTTTATGCCTAGCTAGGGGCGTTAAACGATAGCGCTTGTTGGGAGGCAACCCAATTTTATTTTGTGTTTTTTGTTTTTGCTTCTGCTTAGGAATAAATAATCCATCTACCTTCTGTTTGGATGAGGTTTTATGTTTTAATTAGTGTTTGTGCCAAGTAGGACCTATAGGATAACCTACGATGATGGTTGATTTGATTCTGCTGAAAAAGAGAAACTTTGCGCGCACGAATTTGGTTATGATAAATCACAGTAACGTGCTTTTGCGTTGATTCTTTTTGCTGCTGATCAATAAACAAATTTTCCAGGACTTCCTGTTTTGGTAGAACTTTTAGAGTTCCAGAAGTTTGTGTTAGTTACAGATTGCTACAGACTGTTCTGTTTTTGACAGATTCTGTTTTTCGTGTGTTGTTTGCTTATTTTGATTAATCTATGCCTAGTAAATTAGTTTATAAACCATAGAGAAGTTGTAATACAGTAGGTTTAACACCAATATAAATAAAGAATGAGTTCATTACAGTACCTTGAAGTAGAATTTTGTTTTCTCTCTCTAACGGAACTCACGAGATTTCTGTTGAGTTTTGTGTTGTGAAGTTTTCAAGTTTTGGGTGAATTCTTTTGATGGATTATGGAACAAGGAGTGGCAAGAGCCTAAGCTTGGGGATGCCCATGGCACCCCCAAGATAATCCAAGGACACCAAAAAGTCAAAGCTTGGGGATGCCCCGGAAGGCAACCCCTCTTTCGTCCACTTCTAGCGGTAATTTACTTGGAGCTATATTTTTATTCACCAACATGATATGTGTTTTGCTTGGAGCGTCTTGTATTATTTGTGTGTTTGCTTGTTAGTCTACCACAATCATCCTTGCTGTACACATCTTTTGAGAGAGCCATACATGAATTGGAATTTGTTAGAATACTCTATGGGCTTGACTTATATCTTTTGAGCTTGATAATTTTTGCTCTAGTACTTCACTTAGATCTTTTAGAGCACGGTGGTAGATTTGTTTTAAATAAACTATTTGATCTCTCATGCTTCACTTAGATTATTTTGAGAGTCTTTAATAGCATGGTAATTTGTTTAACGTTAATATACTTGGTGTTCAAGATATGTGAAACTTTCTTTTGAGTGAATTGAATACTAAGATAAGTTTGATGCTTGATAATTGTTTTGAGATATGGAGGTGATAATATCAAAGTCATGCCAGTTGGGTGATTATGAATTTGAGAAATACTTGTGTTGAAGTTTGCAAGTTCCATAGCATGCACGTATGGTTAAAGTTGTGTAACAAATTTGAAACATGAAGTGTACCTGGCTTGTGCATCCTTATGAGTGGCGGTCGGGGACGAGCGATGGTCTTTTCCTACCAATCTACCCCCTAGGAGCATGCGCGTAGTACTTGAATTTTTTATGACTTCTAAATTTTTGCAATAAGTATATGAGTTATTTCAACTAATGTTGACTCCATGGATTATACGCACTCTTACCTTTCCGCCATTGCTAGCCTCTTCGATACCGTGCATTGCCCTTTCTCACCTTGAGAGTTGGTGCAAACTTCGCCGGTGCATCCAAATCCCATGATATGATACACTCTATCACACATAAACCTCCTTATATCTTCCTCAAAACAGCCACCATACCTACCTATTATGGCATTTCCATAGCCATTTCGAGATATATTGCCATGCAACTTCCACCATCATCATCATGACATACATTACTTTTGTAATATTGCCATTGCATGATCTTGTAGTTTACATCGTATTTGTGGCAAAGCCACCATGCATTATTTTCCATACATGTCACTCTTGATTCATTGCACCATCCCGGTACACCGCCGGAGGCATTCATATAGAGTCATATCTTTTTCTAAGTTTTGAGTTGTAATCCTTGTGTTGTAATCAATAGAAGTGTGATGATCATCATTATTAGAGCATTGCCCAAATAAAAAAAAGAGAAAGGCCAAAAAGAAAAAAAAGAAAGGCCCAATATATATATATATATATATATATATATATATATATATATAAAGGGCAATGCTACTATCTCTTTTTTCACACTTGTGCTTCAAAGTAGCCCCTTCTTCTTCATGTAGTGAGTCTCATATATTGTGCTTCAAAGTAGCACCTTGTTCCTCATGTAGTGAGTCTCATAAGTTGTCTTTTTTATACTAGTGGGAATTTTTCATTATAGAACTTGGCTTGTATATTCCTACGATGGGCTTCCTCAAATGCCCTAGGTCTTCGTGAGCAAGCAAGTTGGGTGCAATACCACTAGTTTTCTTTTGTTGAGCATTCATAGCTCTAGTGCATCCGTTGCATGGCAATCCCTACTCCTCATGTTGACATCAATTGATGGGCATCTCCATAGCCCGTTGACTAATCCTCATCAATGTGAGACTTTCTCCTTTTTTATCTTCTCCACACAATCCCCATCATCATATTCTATTCCACCCATAGTGCTATATCCATGGCTCACGCTCATGTATTGTGTGAAGGTTGAAAAAGTTTGAGATTATTTAAGTATGAAACAATTTCTTGGCTTGTCATCGGGGGAATAGAAGTTGGGAACATCTTTGTGTGACGAAAATGAAGCATAGCCTAACTATATGATTTTGTAGGGATGAACTTTCTTTTGCCATGTTATTTTGAGAAGACATGATTGCTTGATTAGTATGCTTGAAGTATTATTATTTTTGTGTCAATATGAACTTTTGTCTTGAATCTTACGGATCTGAATATTTATATCACAATTAAGAAGATTGACATTGAAATTATGCCAAAGTATCACTCCGCATCAAAAATTCTTTTTTTATCATTTACCTACTCGAGGACGAGCAGGAATTAAGCTTGGGGATGCCTGATACGTCTCCAACGAATCTATAATTTTTGATTGCTCCATGCTACTTTATCTACTGTTTTGGACTATATTGGGCTTTATTTTCCACTTTTATATTACTTTTGGGACTAACCTATTAACCGGAGGCCCAGCCCATAATTGTTGTTTTTTGCCTTTTTCAGTATTTCAAAGAAACAGAATATCAAACGGAGTCCAAACGGAATGAAACCTTCGGGATCGTGATTTTCCAACCGAACGTGACCCAAGAGCCTTGGACCCTACTCGAAGCAGTGCCCGAGGAGGTCACGAGAGTGGAGGGCGCCCCCCTGGGCACGCCCCTACCTCGTGGGCCCCTCGACGCTCCACCGACGTACTCCTTCCTCCTATATATACCTACATATCCCCGAACGATCAGAACGGGAGCCAAAAACCTAATTCCACCACCGCAACCTTCTGTATCCATGAGATCCCGTCTTGGGGCCTGTTCCGGAGCTCCGCCGGAGGGGGCATCCACCATAGAAGGCTTCTACATCATCACCATAGCCCCTCTAATGAAGTGTGAGTAGTTTACTTCAGACCTTTGGGTCCATAGCTAGTAGCTAGATGGCTTCTTCTCTCTTTTTGGATCTCAATACAATGTTCTCCCCCTTTCTCGTGGAGATCTATTCGATGTAATCATCTTTTTGCGGTGTGTTTGTTGAGACTGATGAATTGTGGGTTTATGATCCAGTATTATCTATGGAAAATATTTGATTCTTCTTTGAATTCTTTTATGTATGGGAGAAGTGCTTAGCTTTGGG
Source organism: Triticum aestivum (assembly GCF_018294505.1). Lineage (NCBI taxonomy): Eukaryota > Viridiplantae > Streptophyta > Magnoliopsida > Poales > Poaceae > Triticum > Triticum aestivum. The sequence continues at coordinate 35,783,510 of NC_057795.1, forward strand.
TTCAATCTTGCGGTGTCCTTACTCAGTGACAGAAAGAGTTGCAAGGCACGTATTGTATTGTTGCCATCAAGGATAACAAGATGGGTTTTTTATCATATTGCATGAATTTATCCCTCTACATCATGCCATCTTGCTTACGGCATTACTCTGTTTTTACTTAATACTCTAGATGCATGGTGGATAGCGGTCGATGAGTGGAGTAATAGTAGTAGATGCAGAATCGTTTCGATCTACTTGTTTTGGACGTGATGCCTATATACATGATCATTGCCTAGATATACTCATAACTATGCTCAATTCTGTCAATTGCTCAATAGTAATTTGTTCACCCACCGTAGAATACTTATGCTCTAGAGAGAAGCCACTAGTGAAACCTATGGCCCACGGGTCTATTCTCATCATATCAATCTATATCACTTTATTTACTTGCTTTGTTTTTACTTTGCCTTTACTTTTTACTTTGCATATATCTAGCAAAAATAACAAAAATATTATCTCTATCAGATCTCACTCTCGTAAGTGACCGTGAAGGGATTGACAACCCCTAAGCGCTGGTTGCGAGTTGCTATCGTTTTGTGTAGGTACGAGGGACTTGTGCATGGTCTCCTACTGGATTGATACCTTGGTTCTCAAAAACTGAGGGAAATACTTACGCTACTTTACTGCATCATCCTCTCCTCTTCGAGGAAATCCAACGCAGTGCTCAAGAGGTAGCAAGAAGAATTTCTGGCGCCGTTGCCGGGGAGGCTCACGCAAGCAAGTCAACCATACCAAGTAACCATCACAACCCCTATCTCTCGCATTATGTTATTTGCCATTTGCCTCTCGGTTTCCTCTCCCCCACTTCACCCTTGCCGTTTTATTCGCCCCCTCTTTCCCAATCTCCTCCTCTATTTTTCGTTTGACTTTTTTCCCTTTGCCTTTTTGTTTGTTCGTGTGCTAGCTTGTTTGTTTGCTTGTCGTCATGACTAATTCCTTATCCGCTCCTATGTCTCCCGAGTTTGAAGTTCTTCACTTCAAGCAAAGGCAGGGAGAAAACTTAAAAGACACTTGGTATAGGATGATGGAATCTTATCGTAAGTGCACCCTAGAGGTGAACTTTAGAATTCTTCTTTGCAATTTCTATGTTGGGTTAAATATGACGCATAGACAACTCTTGGATTGCATTGCCAAGGGGAATTTCATTGAGATTGATCCCAGTATTGCACATGAAATTATAGAGGGAATAGTGGGAACACTACCCCAAAAGGGAGGATCTCATACTACCCAGGGAGAAACCCAAGTATTTGAGAAAATTTGCGAAGTAACAATTTTTTTACAAAAGTCTCTTGAGCCCCTTAAAAGTGTTAGCGGGAATCTTCACCGCATGAATATGTTGATTACTCTTTGTAATAAGCGGTTGGATTCTTTAGATCTAAAAATTTCCGAAGATGAGGGGAAGAGGAAACAACCTCCCGGATTCGAGCATGACTCCGCTAAAAAAAATGAAAACCAAAGATGGCAATAACTAGATCTATCCTTGCTTTTATGCCTAGCTAGGGGCGTTAAACGATAGCGCTTGTTGGGAGGCAACCCAATTTTATTTTGTGTTTTTTGTTTTTGCTTCTGCTTAGGAATAAATAATCCATCTACCTTCTGTTTGGATGAGGTTTTATGTTTTAATTAGTGTTTGTGCCAAGTAGGACCTATAGGATAACCTACGATGATGGTTGATTTGATTCTGCTGAAAAAGAGAAACTTTGCGCGCACGAATTTGGTTATGATAAATCACAGTAACGTGCTTTTGCGTTGATTCTTTTTGCTGCTGATCAATAAACAAATTTTCCAGGACTTCCTGTTTTGGTAGAACTTTTAGAGTTCCAGAAGTTTGCGTTAGTTACAGATTGCTACAGACTATTCTGTTTTTGACAGATTCTGTTTTTCGTGTGTTGTTTGCTTATTTTGATTAATCTATGCCTAGTAAATTAGTTTATAAACCATAGAGAAGTTGTAATACAGTAGGTTTAACACCAATATAAATAAAGAATGAGTTCATTACAGTACCTTGAAGTAGAATTTTGTTTTCTTTCTCTAACGGAACTCACGAGATTTCTGTTGAGTTTTGTGTTGTGAAGTTTTCAAGTTTTGGGTGAATTCTTTTGATGGATTATGGAACAAGGAGTGGCAAGAGCCTAAGCTTGGGGATGCCCATGGCACCCCCAAGATAATCCAAGGACACCAAAAAGTCAAAGCTTGGGGATGCCCCGGAAGGCAACCCCTCTTTCGTCCACTTCTAGCGGTAATTTACTTGGAGCTATATTTTTATTCACCAACATGATATGTGTTTTGCTTGGAGCGTCTTGTATTATTTGTGTGTTTGCTTGTTAGTCTACCACAATCATCCTTGCTGTACACATCTTTTGAGAGAGCCATACATGAATTGGAATTTGTTAGAATACTCTATGGGCTTGACTTATATCTTTTGAGCTTGATAATTTTTGCTCTAGTACTTCACTTAGATCTTTTAGAGCACGGTGGTAGATTTGTTTTAAATAAACTATTTGATCTCTCATGCTTCACTTAGATTATTTTGAGAGTCTTTAATAGCATGGTAATTTGTTTAACGTTAATATACTTGGTGTTCAAGATATGTGAAACTTTCTTTTGAGTGAATTGAATACTAAGATAAGTTTGATGCTTGATAATTGTTTTGAGATATGGAGGTGATAATATCAAAGTCGTGCCAGTTGGGTGATTATGAATTTGAGAAATACTTGTGTTGAAGTTTGCAAGTTCCATAGCATGCACGTATGGTTAAAGTTGTGTAACAAATTTGAAACATGAAGTGTACCTGGCTTGTGCATCCTTATGAGTGGCGGTCGGGGACGAGCGATGGTCTTTTCCTACCAATCTACCCCCTAGGAGCATGCGCGTAGTACTTGAATTTTTTATGACTTCTAAATTTTTGCAATAAGTATATGAGTTATTTCGACTAATGTTGACTCCATGGATTATACGCACTCTTACCTTTCCGCCATTGCTAGCCTCTTCGATACCGTGCATTGCCCTTTCTCACCTTGAGAGTTGGTGCAAACTTCGCCGGTGCATCCAAATCCCATGATATGATAAACTCTATCACACATAAACCTCCTTATATCTTCCTCAAAACAGCCACCATACCTACCTATTATGGCATTTCCATAGCCATTTCGAGATATATTGCCATGCAACTTCCACCATCATCATCATGACATACATTACTTTTGTAATATTGCCATTGCATGATCTTGTAGTTTACATCGTATTTGTGGCAAAGCCACCATGCATTATTTTCCATACATGTCACTCTTGATTCATTGCACCATCCCGGTACACCGCCGGAGGCATTCATATAGAGTCATATCTTTTTCTAAGTTTTGAGTTGTAATCCTTGTGTTGTAATCAATAGAAGTGTGATGATCATCATTATTAGAGCATTGCCCAAATAAAAAAAAGAGAAAGGCCAAAAAGAAAAAAAAGAAAGGCCCAATATATATATATATATATATATATATATATATAAAGGGCAATGCTACTATCTCTTTTTTCACACTTGTGCTTCAAAGTAGCCCCTTGTTCTTCATGTAGTGAGTCTCATATATTGTGCTTCAAAGTAGCACCTTGTTCCTCATGTAGTGAGTCTCATAAGTTGTCTTTTTTATACTAGTGGGAATTTTTCATTATAGAACTTGGCTTGTATATTCCTACGATGGGCTTCCTCAAATGCCCTAGGTCTTCGTGAGCAAGCAAGTTGGGTGCAATACCACTAGTTTTCTTTTGTTGAGCATTCATAGCTCTAGTGCATTGCATGGCAATCCCTACTCCTCATGTTGACATCAATTGATGGGCATCTCCACAGCCCGTTGATTAATCCTCATCAATGTGAGACTTTCTCCTTTTTTATCTTCTCCACACAATCCCCATCATCATATTCTATTCCACCCATAGTGCTATATCCATGGCTCACGCTCATGTATTGTGTGAAGGTTGAAAAAGTTTGAGATTATTTAAGTATGAAACAATTTCTTGGCTTGTCATCGGGGGAATAGAAGTTGGGAACATCTTTGTGTGACGAAAATGAAGCATAGCCTAACTATATGATTTTGTAGGGATGAACTTTCTTTTGCCATGTTATTTTGAGAAGACATGATTGCTTGATTAGTATGCTTGAAGTATTATTATTTTTGTGTCAATATGAACTTTTGTCTTGAATCTTACGGATCTGAATATTCATATCACAATTAAGAAGATTGACATTGAAATTATGCCAAAGTATCACTCCGCATCAAAAATTCTTTTTTTATCATTTACCTACTCGAGGACGAGCAGGAATTAAGCTTGGGGATGCCTGATACGTCTCCAACGAATCTATAATTTTTGATTGCTCCATGCTACTTTATCTACTATTTTGGACTATATTGGGCTTTATTTTCCACTTTTATATTACTTTTGGGACTAACCTATTAACCGGAGGCCCAGCCCATAATTGTTGTTTTTCGCCTTTTTCAGTATTTCAAAGAAACAAAATATCAAACGGAGTCCAAACGGAATGAAACCTTCGGGATCGTGATTTTCCAACCGAACATGACCCAAGAGCCTTGGACCCTACTCGAAGCAGTGCCCGAGGAGGTCACGAGAGTGGAGGGCGCCCCCCCTGGGCACGCCCCTACCTCGTGGGCCCCTCGACGCTCCACCGACGTACTCCTTCCTCCTATATATACCTACATATCCCCGAACGATCAGAACGGGAGCCAAAAACCTAATTCCACCACCGCAACCTTCTGTATCCATGAGATCCCATCTTGGGGCCTGTTCCGGAGCTCCGCCGGAGGGGGCATCCACCATAGAAGGCTTCTACATCATCACCATAGCCCCTCTAATGAAGTGTGAGTAGTTTACTTCAGACCTTTGGGTCCATAGCTAGTAGCTAGATGGCTTCTTCTCTCTTTTTGGATCTCAATACAATGTTCTCCCCCTCTCTCATGGAGATCTATCGATGTAATCTTCTTTTTGCGGTGTGTTTGTTGAGACCGAGGAATTGTGGGTTTATCATCCAGTATTATCTATGGAGAATATTTGATTCTTCTCTGAATTCTTTTATGTATGATTGAGTTATCTTTCCAAGTCTCTTCGAATAATCTTTTTGGTTTGGCCAACTAGATTGGTAGTTCTTGCAATGGGAGAAGTGCTTAGCTTTGGGTTCAATCTTGCGGCGTCCTTACTTAGTGTCAGAAAGAGTTGAAAGGCATATATTGTATTGTTGCCATCGAGGATAACAAGATGGGGTTTTTATCATATTGCGTGAATTTATCCCTCTACATCATGTCATCTTGCTTACGGCGTTACTCTGTTTTTACTTAATACTTTAGATGCATGCTGGATAGTGGTCGATGAGTGGAGTAATAGTAGTAGATGCTGAATCGTTTCGATCTACTTGTTTTGGACGTGATGCCTATATACATGATCATTGGCTAGATATACTCATAACTATGCTCAATTCTGTCAATTGCTCAACCATAATTTGTTCACCCACCGTAGAATAATTAAGCTCTTGAGAGAAGACACTAGTGAAACCTATGGCCCACGGGTCTGTTCTCATCATATCAATCTATATCACGTTATTTACTTGCTTTGTTTTTTACTTTGCCTTTACTTTTTACTTTGGATCTATCTATCAAAAATAACAAAAATATTATCTCTATCAGATCTCACTCTCGTAAGTGACCATGAAGGGATTGACAACCCCTAAGTGTTGGTTGTGAGTTGCTATCGTTTTGTGTAGGTACGAGGGACTTGTGCGTGGTCTCCTACTGGATTGATACCTTGGTTCTCAAAAACTGAGGGAAATACTTACGCTACTTTACTGCATCATCCTCTCCTCTTCGGGGAAATCCAATTCAGTGCTCAAGAGGTAGCATCGTGCAAGCTTGAGGGATCCCCATTTTAGGGTTTGCAATATGTTCATGATTTGCTTATTGTAGCGACCAGACCTCAAACAGTCTGATCTCTGTGCATCAGTGTCATCCCTAGATCAGTAATGCTGACATGCACAGTACTTGAAGATTTATAAGAGAGTAGCAATCACACACTTGTTACATTGAATGTATCAACAGAGGACTTATTACAATAAATATGACTTAAGGCCATCTAATAAGATAACAGAAGAAGGCTTGGAAGATAAAGTAAGTCCATCAACTCCAACGGCATCACTGAGTGAAAGACCATGACCTAAGGCACCTTACTCATCGTCTGAAATGTCTGTAACATGATACGTTGCAGCCCGAAAATGGGTCAGCACATGGAATATGCTGGCAATGTAACACAAAAGAGAATGAACAGAATAAAGCTATCACTACATGCATATATGGCTGGTGGAGGCTGTATGGTTAATATGTTTTGCGAAAAGCCAATTTTTCCCTACAACAAAGGAATAAATTTTATTTAGCTATCATGGTACTTGTTAAACATTGAGAATGGTAAACCACATCTCAATCCCAATTAAAAGTAATTTAAACCCAATCAAACTATATTAAGAGTGATGAGATCCACATGAAAATCCAAGATCTAGATACTCAAGATGACCATAACCGGGGACAGGGCTAACCATGATTAGTTTGTACACTCTGCAGAGGTTTGCACACTTCTCCCCACAAGACTCGATCTCCTCCGTCTACATGGCGTTTGAGAAACGGATGACCGAGACACAGTCTTTCAGAAGTATTAACTCTTTACGATGGGTAGACCATACCACCTACATCCCCTACATCTGCTAGTCTACCACTGAAAGAGGTCACACAACATACTCAACTATGCCAGAGCCCATAATGGCTTGTGGCTGCACAAGGAAGTTTCTAGCATGAATAATCTCATGATCCCCTTGAACCTGGGTGGCAGTCCATAGGAGAATCACACGGTACGCCGGGATTTCCAAAAAATACAAGCAATCACGGGATTCCCCAGGTGCCTCTGTCCAGCCAAATGTGTATTAAAGTTGCCACCTTAAGTTAACCATTATTTTTCAATACTCATGTCAGTCATGAATACTCTCAAACCCAAACCACGTCTACAAGCATAGCATAGCAATATAAGCAACGTAGAAGTAACTCCCAAGGGTTTGATAATAACAGGTGAATAGGTACTACCTCATCTAGTTCCCAAACCCACAAGTTAGTCAGATCCTAACCATTCAATTGTTTGAGGATTGATCTAATGTAATAAAATTGTGTAGTAAAGAGGTATGATCAAAGTGTTACTTGCCTTGCTGATGATTCGCAAAACCTAGAGACTCGTAGTAACACGCTTCGCACTCTGGGTACTCTATTGCAAACAAACAAACATACGATAAGCAATCAAGCAAAGAAACACGGGTAAAACTCAAATAAGAAGATCTAACCAGAAAGTTCAACTTAAGAACTCCGGTTTGCAGAACAAATCAAATCAAACGAAGCAACGAATCTGAAACTGCAAAAGAAACAAGCTTCGTTTACTAATTCTAGACTAAAGTCAAATTTTACAGTAGCAAAAACTTGTTTAAGTTGATTAAACAAAAAGAGGGTTTCGAGACGAAACTCTAGGCGCTTGAATCGTCTGATTCCGATAAACGAGCGAAAAGTTAAAGTAAAGCGAAAATCGGATCAGAAATCCCGAACAAAAATAATCATGATAAACACGAGAAACAGAAAAACTGGTGAACAGACTAACGAATGAACGTTCGCTGTCTGCGGTTAACAAGCGAAAATAGTTTGTTAAAATGAACGTACGGATGAACGTCCGCTAAATAACTAAACCGAAAAAAACGAACCGAATCTAAAAAAACGGATCTAGGGTTTCGAAAAAAAACCAATCGGTTTTCTCGCGAAAACCAAGGCAGCTGCGGCTACCTCCGGCGGGTCGGGCATGACGGTGGCGGCGGCGGTGCTGCTCTGGTGCGGCGGCGCAGCGAGCGGGGCGGCGGCGGCGGTG